>NW_027395390.1:0-82559 GCF_047511655.1 Castor canadensis
CTAACAACTTGTCCATGACTGAGAGTTGAGTTAGCCTTCAACAGCCAAACTAACTATGTGTAAGGGTACTATAATGTGAAGAACATCAGCTTTGTGCCAAGCAGGTCAATGTATTTCCAGGAAGATAATTATAACTGTTACAAGCAAGAGGGTCTAAAAACTTGTTCAGCAATAAGAGTTGAGTTAGCCTGCAACAGCAAAACTAACTACGTATCAGGGTTTTACAGTGAGAATTATATCAGCTTTGTGCCATGCAGGTCAATGTATTTCCAGGAGGTAATGTAACAATGTTACAAGCAAGAAGGTCTAACTTCTTGTCCATCACTGAGAGTTGAGTTAGCCCACAACAGCAAAACTAACTTCGTGTCAGGGCTTTATGGTGCGATGAACATCAGCTTTGTGCCATGCAGATCCTTTAAAGTGAAAGGAAGGAGTAGTGCATATCCAGGAAGAAAACTATAAATGTTACAAGCAAGAGGGTCTAAGAACATGTTCAGTACTGAGAACTGAGTTAGCTTTTAAAAGGAGTACAGCCTAGCTTTCAGCGTTTTTCAGTGTGAAGAACAATAATTTTGTGCAACACAGTCGTTTTCAAGGGAATGGAAGAAGAACTGCAACACTTGTAGGAACTCTCAATGTGAGCAAATTCAGGGTCTTCCAAAAGTTACTCAGAGAGAATTCACTGTGTTTGTGAAAGGAAGAAGGCCTGCCTCTCAGTGTTTGCCATAGTGAGTAACGTCAACTTTTTCCCAAGTAGCACCATTCAAGTGAACGAAAGAAGAACTTTATCTTCTATAAGAAAACTATCACGGGGAGAAGCAAGAGGTTACTGAGTTGTTTACCACTGAGAGTTGAGTTAGTATTTAAGAGGAATACTATTCAGCACTCAGGGTGTTAAGACTGAAGAACATGAACTTTGTGCAAAACAGCCCTTTTCATAGGAATGGAAGAAAAACTGTATGCCTTGAGAGCACTGTATCTTTGTGAGTAGAAAAAGACTATAGCACAAAGTTTCTCTGAGGAAATTCAGCATGTATTTGAAAGCAAAACTGCCTGCATCTCAGTGTTTTCAAAAGTGAGTAACATGAGCTTTGTGCCATGCAGGTCCATTAATGTGAAAGGTAGGAATAGTGTATTTCTAGGAAGAAAAGTATAAACGTTACACTCAAGAGGGTCTAACAACTTGTTCAGCAATGAGAGTTGAGTTAGCCTTCAACAGCAAAACTAACTACCTGTCAGTGTTTTATAATGTAAACAACATCTGCATTGTGCCATTCAGGTCCATTATAGTGAAAGGAAGGAGTAGTACATTTCGAGGAAGAAAACTATAAATGTTACAAGCAAGAGGGTCCAATAAATTGCTCTGCAATGAGAGATGAGTTAGCCTTCAACAGCAAAACTAACTACGTATCAGCATTTTATACTGTGAAGAACATCAGCTTTGTGCCAAGCAGGTCAATGTATTTCCAGGAAGATAATTATAAATGTTACAAGCAATGGGGTCTAAAAAGTTGTTCAGCAATGAGAGTTGAGTTAGCCTTCAACAACAAAACTAACTACCTGTCAGGGTTTTATAGTGTGAACAACATCAGCATTGTGCCATGCAGGTCTTTTAAAGTGAAAGGAAGGTGTAGCGCATTTCCAGGAAGAAAACTATAAATGTTACAATCAAGAGGGTCTAACAACTTGTTCAGCAAGGAGAGTTGAGTTACCTTTCAACAGCAAAAGTAACTACGTGTCAGGGTTTTATAGTGTGAGGAACATCAGCTTTGAGCCATGCAGGTCAATGTATTTTCAGGAAGAAAACAATAAATGTTACAAACAAGAGGGTCCAACAAATTGTTCAGCAATGAGACTTGAGTTAGCCTTCAACAGCAAAACTAAGTACGTATCAGCGTTTTATACTGTGAAGAACATCAACTTTGTGCCATGCAGTTCATTGTATGTCCAGGAAGAAAACTATAAATTTTACAAGCAAGAGGGTCTAGCAAGTTGTTCAGTACTTAGAGTTGAGTTCGTATTTAAGAGGAATACTGCCCAGCTCGCAGGGTATTAAGAATGAAGAACATTAACTTTGTGCACAACAGCCTTTTTCATTGGACTGGAAGAAACAATGAATAACTTGAGTGAACTGTATCATTGCGAGTAGAAGAAGACTCTAGCACAATGTTTCTCTGAGGGAATTCAGCATGCATTTGAAAGCAAGAATGCCTACATCTGAGTATTTTCAAAAGTGAGTAACATTAGCTTTGTGCCATGCAAGTCCTTTAAACAGAAAGGAGGAAAATGTGTGTTTCTTAAGAAGAAAACTAGAAATGTTACAAGCAAGACGGTCTAACAACTTGTTCAGCAAGGAGAGTTGAGTAACCTTTCAACAGCAAAAGTAACTACGTGTCAGGGTTTTATACTGTGAGGAACATCAGCTTTGAGCCATGCAGGTCAATGTACTTTCAGGAAGAAAACAATAAATGTTACAAGCAAGAGGGTCTAACAAATTGTTCAGCAATGAGACTTGAGTTAGTCTTCAACAGCAAAACTAACTACGTATCAGTGTTTTATACTTTGAAGAACATCAGCTTTGTGCCATGCAGTTCATTGTATGTCCAGGAAGAAAACTATGAATGTTACAAGCAAGAGAGTCTAGCAAGTTGTTCAGGACATAGAGTTGAGTTCGTATTTAAGAGGAATACTGCCCAGCTCCCAGGGTATTAAGAATGAAGAACATTAACTTTGTGCCCAACAGCCCTTTTCATTCGACTGGAAGTAAGCATGAATAACTTGAGTGAACTGTATCATTGCGAGTAGAAGAAGACTCTAGCACAATGTTTCTCTGAGGAAATTCAGCATGCATTTGAAAGCAAGAATGCCTGCATCTGAGTATTTACAAAAGTGAGTAACATTAGCATTGTGCCATGCAGGTCCTTTAAACAGAAAGGAAGAAAATGTGTGTTTCTTAAGAAGAAAACTAGAAATGTTACAAGCAAGAGGGTCTAACAACTTGTTCTGCAATGAGAGTTGAGTTAGCCTTCAACAGCAAAACTACTATGTCTCAGGGTTTTATAGTGTGAGGAACATCAGCTTTGTGCCATGCAGGTCAATGTATTTCCAGGAAGATAATTATAAATGTTACAAGCAATGGGGTCTAAAAAGTTGTTCAGCAATGAGAGTTGAGTTAGCCTTCAACAGCAAAACTAACTACATGTCAGGGTTTTATAGTGTGAAGAACATCAGCTTTGTGCCATGCAGGTCAATGTATTTCCAGGAAGAAAACTATAAATGTTACAATCAAGAGGTTCTAACAACTTGTTCAGCAATGAGAGTTGAGTTAGCCTTCAACAACAAAACTAACTACCTGTCAGGATTTTATACTGTGAACAACATCAGCATTGTACCATGCCGGTCTTTTAAAGTGAAAGGAAGGAGTAGCGCATTTCCAGGAAGAAAACTATAAATGTTACAATCAAGAGGGTCTAACAACTTGTTCAGCAATGAGAGTTGAGTTACCTTTCAACAGCAAAAGTAACTACGTGTCAGGGTTTCATAGTGTGCGGAACATCAGCTTTGAGCCATGCAGGTCACTGTATTTTCAGGAAGAAAACAATAAATGTTACAAGCAAGAGGGTCTAACAAATTGTTCAGCAATGAGACTTGAGTTAGCCTTCAACAGCAAAACTAACTACGTATCAGCGTTTTATACAGTGAAGAACATCAGCTTTGCATTTGAAAGCAAGAATGCCTACATCTGAGCATTTAAAAAAGTGAGTAACATTAGCTTTGTGCCATGCAGGTCCTTGAAACAGAAAGGAGGAAAATGTGTGTTTCTTAAGAAGAAAACTAGAAATGTTACAAGCAACAGGGTCTAACAACTTGTTCAGCAAGGAGAGTTGAGTTAGCCTTCAACAGCAAAACTACTATGTCTCAGGGTTTTATAGTGTGAGGAACATCAGCTTTGTGCCATGCAGGTCAATGTATTTGCAAGAAGAAAACTATAAATGTTACAAGCAAGAGGGTCTAACAAATTGCTCTGCAATGAGAGATGAGTTAGCCTTCAACAGGAAAACTAACTACGTGTCAGGGTTTTATAGAGTGAAGAACATTAGGTTTGTGCCATGCAGGTCAATGTATGTCCAGGAAGAAAACTATAAATGCTACAAGCAACAGGGTTTAACAACTTATTCAGCCATGAGAGTTGAGTTAACCTTCAACCGCAAAACTAACTATGTGTCAGGGTTTTATAGTGAGAAGAATATCAGCTTTGTGCCATGCAGGTCAATGTATTTCCAGGAAGATAATTATAAATGTTACAAGCAAGAGGGTCTAAAAACTTGTTCAGCAATGAGAGTTGAGTTAGCCTGCAACAGCAAAACTAACTACGTATCAGGGTTTTACAGTGAGAATTATATCAGCTTTGTGCCATGCAGGTCAATGTATTTCCAGGAAGTAATGTAAAAATGTTACAAGCAAGAAGGTCTAACTTCTTGTCCATCACTGAGAGTGAGTTAGCCCACAACAGCAAAACTAACTTTGTGTCAGGGCTTGATGGTGTGATGAACATCAGCTTTGTGCCATGCAGATCCTTTAAAGTGAAAGGAAGGAGTAGTGCATATCCAGGAAGAAAACTATAAATGTTACAAGCAAGAGGTTTTAACAACTTTTTGAGCAAGGACAGTTGAGTTAAACTACAACAGCAAAACTAACTACGTGTCATGGGTTTATAGTGTGAAATACATGAGCTTTGTGCCATGCAGTTCAATGAAAGTGAAAAGAAGAACCACTGTATTTCTAGGAAGAAAACTACTATTGTTAGAAGCAAGAGGGTCTAGCAAGTTGTTCAGTACTTAGAGTTGAGTTAGTATTTAAGAGGAAAACTGCCCAGCTCCCAGGGTGTTAAGAATGAAGAACATTAACTTTGTGCACAACAGCCCTTTTCATTGGACTGGAAGAAACACTGAATAACTTGAGTGAACTGTATCATTGTGAGTAGAAGAAGACTCTAGCACAATGTTTCTCTGAGGGAATTCAGCATGTATTTGAAAGCAAGAATGCTTGCATCTGAGTATTTTCAAAAGTGAGTAACATTAGCTTTGTGCCATGCAGGTCCTTTAAACAGAAAGGAAGAAAATGTGTGTTTCTTAAGAAGAAAACTAGAAACGTTACAAGCAAGAGGGTCTAACAACTTGTTCAGCAAGGAGAGCTGAGTTAGCCTTCAACAGCAAAACTAACTATGTCTCAGGGTTTTATAGTGTGAGGAAGATCAGCTTTGTGCCATGCAGGTCAATGTATTTCCAGGAAGAAAACTATAAATGTTACAAGCAAGAGGGTCTAAGAACATGTTCAGTACTGAGAACTGAGTTAGCTTTTAAAAGGAGTACAGCCTAGCTTTCAGCGTTTTTCAGTGTGAAGAACAATAATTTTGTGCAACACAGTCGTTTTCAAGGGAATGGAAGCAGAACTGCAACACTTGTAGGAACTATCAATGTGAGCAAATTCAGGGTCTTCCAAAAGTTACTCAGAGAGAATTCACTGTGTTTGTGAAAGGAAGAAGGCCTGCCTCTCAGTGTTTGCCATAGTGAGTAACGTCAACTTTTTCCCAAGTAGCAACATTCAAGTGAACGAAAGAAGAACTTCATCTTCTATAAGAAAACTATCACGGGGAGAAGCAAGAGGGTCTACTGAGTTGTTTACCACTGAGAGTTGAGTTAGTATTTAAGAGGAATACTATTCAGCGCTCAGGGTGTTAAGACTGAAGAACATGAACTTTGTGCAAAACAGCCCTTTTCATAGGAATGGAAGAAAAACTGTATGCCTTGAGTGCACTGTATCTTTGTGAGTAGAAAAAGACTATAGCACAAAGTTTCTCTGAGGAAATTCAGCATGTATTTGAAAGCAAAACTGCCTGCATCTCAGTGTTTTCAAAAGTGAGTAACATGAGCTTTGTGCCATGCAGGTCCATTAATGTGAAAGGTAGGAATAGTGTATTTCTAGGAAGAAAAGTATAAATGTTACACTCAAGAGGGTCTAACGACTTGTTCAGTAATGAGAGTTGAGTTAGCCTTCAACAGCAAAACTACTATGTCTCAGGGTTTTATAGTGTGAGGAACATCAGCTTTGTGCCATGCAGGTCAATGTATTTCCAGGAAGAAAACTATAAATGTTACAAGCAAGAGGGTCTAACAACTTGTCCATGACTGAGAGTTGAGTTAGCCTTCAACAGCCAAACTAACTATGTGTAAGGGTACTATAATGTGAAGAACATCAGCTTTGTGCCAAGCAGGTCAATGTATTTCCAGGAAGATAATTATAACTGTTACAAGCAAGAGGGTCTAAAAACTTGTTCAGCAATAAGAGTTGAGTTAGCCTGCAACAGCAAAACTAACTACGTATCAGGGTTTTACAGTGAGAATTATATCAGCTTTGTGCCATGCAGGTCAATGTATTTCCAGGAGGTAATGTAACAATGTTACAAGCAAGAAGGTCTAACTTCTTGTCCATCACTGAGAGTTGAGTTAGCCCACAACAGCAAAACTAACTTCGTGTCAGGGCTTTATGGTGCGATGAACATCAGCTTTGTGCCATGCAGATCCTTTAAAGTGAAAGGAAGGAGTAGTGCATATCCAGGAAGAAAACTATAAATGTTACAAGCAAGAGGGTCTAAGAACATGTTCAGTACTGAGAACTGAGTTAGCTTTTAAAAGGAGTACAGCCTAGCTTTCAGCGTTTTTCAGTGTGAAGAACAATAATTTTGTGCAACACAGTCGTTTTCAAGGGAATGGAAGAAGAACTGCAACACTTGTAGGAACTCTCAATGTGAGCAAATTCAGGGTCTTCCAAAAGTTACTCAGAGAGAATTCACTGTGTTTGTGAAAGGAAGAAGGCCTGCCTCTCAGTGTTTGCCATAGTGAGTAACGTCAACTTTTTCCCAAGTAGCACCATTCAAGTGAACGAAAGAAGAACTTTATCTTCTATAAGAAAACTATCACGGGGAGAAGCAAGAGGTTACTGAGTTGTTTACCACTGAGAGTTGAGTTAGTATTTAAGAGGAATACTATTCAGCACTCAGGGTGTTAAGACTGAAGAACATGAACTTTGTGCAAAACAGCCCTTTTCATAGGAATGGAAGAAAAACTGTATGCCTTGAGAGCACTGTATCTTTGTGAGTAGAAAAAGACTATAGCACAAAGTTTCTCTGAGGAAATTCAGCATGTATTTGAAAGCAAAACTGCCTGCATCTCAGTGTTTTCAAAAGTGAGTAACATGAGCTTTGTGCCATGCAGGTCCATTAATGTGAAAGGTAGGAATAGTGTATTTCTAGGAAGAAAAGTATAAACGTTACACTCAAGAGGGTCTAACAACTTGTTCAGCAATGAGAGTTGAGTTAGCCTTCAACAGCAAAACTAACTACCTGTCAGTGTTTTATAATGTAAACAACATCTGCATTGTGCCATTCAGGTCCATTATAGTGAAAGGAAGGAGTAGTACATTTCGAGGAAGAAAACTATAAATGTTACAAGCAAGAGGGTCCAATAAATTGCTCTGCAATGAGAGATGAGTTAGCCTTCAACAGCAAAACTAACTACGTATCAGCATTTTATACTGTGAAGAACATCAGCTTTGTGCCAAGCAGGTCAATGTATTTCCAGGAAGATAATTATAAATGTTACAAGCAATGGGGTCTAAAAAGTTGTTCAGCAATGAGAGTTGAGTTAGCCTTCAACAACAAAACTAACTACCTGTCAGGGTTTTATAGTGTGAACAACATCAGCATTGTGCCATGCAGGTCTTTTAAAGTGAAAGGAAGGTGTAGCGCATTTCCAGGAAGAAAACTATAAATGTTACAATCAAGAGGGTCTAACAACTTGTTCAGCAAGGAGAGTTGAGTTACCTTTCAACAGCAAAAGTAACTACGTGTCAGGGTTTTATAGTGTGAGGAACATCAGCTTTGAGCCATGCAGGTCAATGTATTTTCAGGAAGAAAACAATAAATGTTACAAACAAGAGGGTCCAACAAATTGTTCAGCAATGAGACTTGAGTTAGCCTTCAACAGCAAAACTAAGTACGTATCAGCGTTTTATACTGTGAAGAACATCAACTTTGTGCCATGCAGTTCATTGTATGTCCAGGAAGAAAACTATAAATTTTACAAGCAAGAGGGTCTAGCAAGTTGTTCAGTACTTAGAGTTGAGTTCGTATTTAAGAGGAATACTGCCCAGCTCGCAGGGTATTAAGAATGAAGAACATTAACTTTGTGCACAACAGCCTTTTTCATTGGACTGGAAGAAACAATGAATAACTTGAGTGAACTGTATCATTGCGAGTAGAAGAAGACTCTAGCACAATGTTTCTCTGAGGGAATTCAGCATGCATTTGAAAGCAAGAATGCCTACATCTGAGTATTTTCAAAAGTGAGTAACATTAGCTTTGTGCCATGCAAGTCCTTTAAACAGAAAGGAGGAAAATGTGTGTTTCTTAAGAAGAAAACTAGAAATGTTACAAGCAAGACGGTCTAACAACTTGTTCAGCAAGGAGAGTTGAGTAACCTTTCAACAGCAAAAGTAACTACGTGTCAGGGTTTTATACTGTGAGGAACATCAGCTTTGAGCCATGCAGGTCAATGTACTTTCAGGAAGAAAACAATAAATGTTACAAGCAAGAGGGTCTAACAAATTGTTCAGCAATGAGACTTGAGTTAGTCTTCAACAGCAAAACTAACTACGTATCAGTGTTTTATACTTTGAAGAACATCAGCTTTGTGCCATGCAGTTCATTGTATGTCCAGGAAGAAAACTATGAATGTTACAAGCAAGAGAGTCTAGCAAGTTGTTCAGGACATAGAGTTGAGTTCGTATTTAAGAGGAATACTGCCCAGCTCCCAGGGTATTAAGAATGAAGAACATTAACTTTGTGCCCAACAGCCCTTTTCATTCGACTGGAAGTAAGCATGAATAACTTGAGTGAACTGTATCATTGCGAGTAGAAGAAGACTCTAGCACAATGTTTCTCTGAGGAAATTCAGCATGCATTTGAAAGCAAGAATGCCTGCATCTGAGTATTTACAAAAGTGAGTAACATTAGCATTGTGCCATGCAGGTCCTTTAAACAGAAAGGAAGAAAATGTGTGTTTCTTAAGAAGAAAACTAGAAATGTTACAAGCAAGAGGGTCTAACAACTTGTTCTGCAATGAGAGTTGAGTTAGCCTTCAACAGCAAAACTACTATGTCTCAGGGTTTTATAGTGTGAGGAACATCAGCTTTGTGCCATGCAGGTCAATGTATTTCCAGGAAGATAATTATAAATGTTACAAGCAATGGGGTCTAAAAAGTTGTTCAGCAATGAGAGTTGAGTTAGCCTTCAACAGCAAAACTAACTACATGTCAGGGTTTTATAGTGTGAAGAACATCAGCTTTGTGCCATGCAGGTCAATGTATTTCCAGGAAGAAAACTATAAATGTTACAATCAAGAGGTTCTAACAACTTGTTCAGCAATGAGAGTTGAGTTAGCCTTCAACAACAAAACTAACTACCTGTCAGGATTTTATACTGTGAACAACATCAGCATTGTACCATGCCGGTCTTTTAAAGTGAAAGGAAGGAGTAGCGCATTTCCAGGAAGAAAACTATAAATGTTACAATCAAGAGGGTCTAACAACTTGTTCAGCAATGAGAGTTGAGTTACCTTTCAACAGCAAAAGTAACTACGTGTCAGGGTTTCATAGTGTGCGGAACATCAGCTTTGAGCCATGCAGGTCACTGTATTTTCAGGAAGAAAACAATAAATGTTACAAGCAAGAGGGTCTAACAAATTGTTCAGCAATGAGACTTGAGTTAGCCTTCAACAGCAAAACTAACTACGTATCAGCGTTTTATACAGTGAAGAACATCAGCTTTGCATTTGAAAGCAAGAATGCCTACATCTGAGCATTTAAAAAAGTGAGTAACATTAGCTTTGTGCCATGCAGGTCCTTGAAACAGAAAGGAGGAAAATGTGTGTTTCTTAAGAAGAAAACTAGAAATGTTACAAGCAACAGGGTCTAACAACTTGTTCAGCAAGGAGAGTTGAGTTAGCCTTCAACAGCAAAACTACTATGTCTCAGGGTTTTATAGTGTGAGGAACATCAGCTTTGTGCCATGCAGGTCAATGTATTTGCAAGAAGAAAACTATAAATGTTACAAGCAAGAGGGTCTAACAAATTGCTCTGCAATGAGAGATGAGTTAGCCTTCAACAGGAAAACTAACTACGTGTCAGGGTTTTATAGAGTGAAGAACATTAGGTTTGTGCCATGCAGGTCAATGTATGTCCAGGAAGAAAACTATAAATGCTACAAGCAACAGGGTTTAACAACTTATTCAGCCATGAGAGTTGAGTTAACCTTCAACCGCAAAACTAACTATGTGTCAGGGTTTTATAGTGAGAAGAATATCAGCTTTGTGCCATGCAGGTCAATGTATTTCCAGGAAGATAATTATAAATGTTACAAGCAAGAGGGTCTAAAAACTTGTTCAGCAATGAGAGTTGAGTTAGCCTGCAACAGCAAAACTAACTACGTATCAGGGTTTTACAGTGAGAATTATATCAGCTTTGTGCCATGCAGGTCAATGTATTTCCAGGAAGTAATGTAAAAATGTTACAAGCAAGAAGGTCTAACTTCTTGTCCATCACTGAGAGTGAGTTAGCCCACAACAGCAAAACTAACTTTGTGTCAGGGCTTGATGGTGTGATGAACATCAGCTTTGTGCCATGCAGATCCTTTAAAGTGAAAGGAAGGAGTAGTGCATATCCAGGAAGAAAACTATAAATGTTACAAGCAAGAGGTTTTAACAACTTTTTGAGCAAGGACAGTTGAGTTAAACTACAACAGCAAAACTAACTACGTGTCATGGGTTTATAGTGTGAAATACATGAGCTTTGTGCCATGCAGTTCAATGAAAGTGAAAAGAAGAACCACTGTATTTCTAGGAAGAAAACTACTATTGTTAGAAGCAAGAGGGTCTAGCAAGTTGTTCAGTACTTAGAGTTGAGTTAGTATTTAAGAGGAAAACTGCCCAGCTCCCAGGGTGTTAAGAATGAAGAACATTAACTTTGTGCACAACAGCCCTTTTCATTGGACTGGAAGAAACACTGAATAACTTGAGTGAACTGTATCATTGTGAGTAGAAGAAGACTCTAGCACAATGTTTCTCTGAGGGAATTCAGCATGTATTTGAAAGCAAGAATGCTTGCATCTGAGTATTTTCAAAAGTGAGTAACATTAGCTTTGTGCCATGCAGGTCCTTTAAACAGAAAGGAAGAAAATGTGTGTTTCTTAAGAAGAAAACTAGAAACGTTACAAGCAAGAGGGTCTAACAACTTGTTCAGCAAGGAGAGCTGAGTTAGCCTTCAACAGCAAAACTAACTATGTCTCAGGGTTTTATAGTGTGAGGAAGATCAGCTTTGTGCCATGCAGGTCAATGTATTTCCAGGAAGAAAACTATAAATGTTACAAGCAAGAGGGTCTAACAACATGTTCAGTACTGAGAACTGAGTTAGCTTTTAAAAGGAGTACAGCCTAGCTTTCAGCGTTTTTCAGTGTGAAGAACAATAATTTTGTGCAACACAGTCGTTTTCAAGGGAATGGAAGCAGAACTGCAACACTTGTAGGAACTATCAATGTGAGCAAATTCAGGGTCTTCCAAAAGTTACTCAGAGAGAATTCACTGTGTTTGTGAAAGGAAGAAGGCCTGCCTCTCAGTGTTTGCCATAGTGAGTAACGTCAACTTTTTCCCAAGTAGCAACATTCAAGTGAACGAAAGAAGAACTTCATCTTCTATAAGAAAACTATCACGGGGAGAAGCAAGAGGGTCTACTGAGTTGTTTACCACTGAGAGTTGAGTTAGTATTTAAGAGGAATACTATTCAGCGCTCAGGGTGTTAAGACTGAAGAACATGAACTTTGTGCAAAACAGCCCTTTTCATAGGAATGGAAGAAAAACTGTATGCCTTGAGTGCACTGTATCTTTGTGAGTAGAAAAAGACTATAGCACAAAGTTTCTCTGAGGAAATTCAGCATGTATTTGAAAGCAAAACTGCCTGCATCTCAGTGTTTTCAAAAGTGAGTAACATGAGCTTTGTGCCATGCAGGTCCATTAATGTGAAAGGTAGGAATAGTGTATTTCTAGGAAGAAAAGTATAAATGTTACACTCAAGAGGGTCTAACGACTTGTTCAGTAATGAGAGTTGAGTTAGCCTTCAACAGCAAAACTACTATGTCTCAGGGTTTTATAGTGTGAGGAACATCAGCTTTGTGCCATGCAGGTCAATGTATTTCCAGGAAGAAAACTATAAATGTTACAAGCAAGAGGGTCTAACAACTTGTCCATGACTGAGAGTTGAGTTAGCCTTCAACAGCCAAACTAACTATGTGTAAGGGTACTATAATGTGAAGAACATCAGCTTTGTGCCAAGCAGGTCAATGTATTTCCAGGAAGATAATTATAACTGTTACAAGCAAGAGGGTCTAAAAACTTGTTCAGCAATAAGAGTTGAGTTAGCCTGCAACAGCAAAACTAACTACGTATCAGGGTTTTACAGTGAGAATTATATCAGCTTTGTGCCATGCAGGTCAATGTATTTCCAGGAGGTAATGTAACAATGTTACAAGCAAGAAGGTCTAACTTCTTGTCCATCACTGAGAGTTGAGTTAGCCCACAACAGCAAAACTAACTTCGTGTCAGGGCTTTATGGTGCGATGAACATCAGCTTTGTGCCATGCAGATCCTTTAAAGTGAAAGGAAGGAGTAGTGCATATCCAGGAAGAAAACTATAAATGTTACAAGCAAGAGGGTCTAAGAACATGTTCAGTACTGAGAACTGAGTTAGCTTTTAAAAGGAGTACAGCCTAGCTTTCAGCGTTTTTCAGTGTGAAGAACAATAATTTTGTGCAACACAGTCGTTTTCAAGGGAATGGAAGAAGAACTGCAACACTTGTAGGAACTCTCAATGTGAGCAAATTCAGGGTCTTCCAAAAGTTACTCAGAGAGAATTCACTGTGTTTGTGAAAGGAAGAAGGCCTGCCTCTCAGTGTTTGCCATAGTGAGTAACGTCAACTTTTTCCCAAGTAGCACCATTCAAGTGAACGAAAGAAGAACTTTATCTTCTATAAGAAAACTATCACGGGGAGAAGCAAGAGGTTACTGAGTTGTTTACCACTGAGAGTTGAGTTAGTATTTAAGAGGAATACTATTCAGCACTCAGGGTGTTAAGACTGAAGAACATGAACTTTGTGCAAAACAGCCCTTTTCATAGGAATGGAAGAAAAACTGTATGCCTTGAGAGCACTGTATCTTTGTGAGTAGAAAAAGACTATAGCACAAAGTTTCTCTGAGGAAATTCAGCATGTATTTGAAAGCAAAACTGCCTGCATCTCAGTGTTTTCAAAAGTGAGTAACATGAGCTTTGTGCCATGCAGGTCCATTAATGTGAAAGGTAGGAATAGTGTATTTCTAGGAAGAAAAGTATAAACGTTACACTCAAGAGGGTCTAACAACTTGTTCAGCAATGAGAGTTGAGTTAGCCTTCAACAGCAAAACTAACTACCTGTCAGTGTTTTATAATGTAAACAACATCTGCATTGTGCCATTCAGGTCCATTATAGTGAAAGGAAGGAGTAGTACATTTCGAGGAAGAAAACTATAAATGTTACAAGCAAGAGGGTCCAATAAATTGCTCTGCAATGAGAGATGAGTTAGCCTTCAACAGCAAAACTAACTACGTATCAGCATTTTATACTGTGAAGAACATCAGCTTTGTGCCAAGCAGGTCAATGTATTTCCAGGAAGATAATTATAAATGTTACAAGCAATGGGGTCTAAAAAGTTGTTCAGCAATGAGAGTTGAGTTAGCCTTCAACAACAAAACTAACTACCTGTCAGGGTTTTATAGTGTGAACAACATCAGCATTGTGCCATGCAGGTCTTTTAAAGTGAAAGGAAGGTGTAGCGCATTTCCAGGAAGAAAACTATAAATGTTACAATCAAGAGGGTCTAACAACTTGTTCAGCAAGGAGAGTTGAGTTACCTTTCAACAGCAAAAGTAACTACGTGTCAGGGTTTTATAGTGTGAGGAACATCAGCTTTGAGCCATGCAGGTCAATGTATTTTCAGGAAGAAAACAATAAATGTTACAAACAAGAGGGTCCAACAAATTGTTCAGCAATGAGACTTGAGTTAGCCTTCAACAGCAAAACTAAGTACGTATCAGCGTTTTATACTGTGAAGAACATCAACTTTGTGCCATGCAGTTCATTGTATGTCCAGGAAGAAAACTATAAATTTTACAAGCAAGAGGGTCTAGCAAGTTGTTCAGTACTTAGAGTTGAGTTCGTATTTAAGAGGAATACTGCCCAGCTCGCAGGGTATTAAGAATGAAGAACATTAACTTTGTGCACAACAGCCTTTTTCATTGGACTGGAAGAAACAATGAATAACTTGAGTGAACTGTATCATTGCGAGTAGAAGAAGACTCTAGCACAATGTTTCTCTGAGGGAATTCAGCATGCATTTGAAAGCAAGAATGCCTACATCTGAGTATTTTCAAAAGTGAGTAACATTAGCTTTGTGCCATGCAAGTCCTTTAAACAGAAAGGAGGAAAATGTGTGTTTCTTAAGAAGAAAACTAGAAATGTTACAAGCAAGACGGTCTAACAACTTGTTCAGCAAGGAGAGTTGAGTAACCTTTCAACAGCAAAAGTAACTACGTGTCAGGGTTTTATACTGTGAGGAACATCAGCTTTGAGCCATGCAGGTCAATGTACTTTCAGGAAGAAAACAATAAATGTTACAAGCAAGAGGGTCTAACAAATTGTTCAGCAATGAGACTTGAGTTAGTCTTCAACAGCAAAACTAACTACGTATCAGTGTTTTATACTTTGAAGAACATCAGCTTTGTGCCATGCAGTTCATTGTATGTCCAGGAAGAAAACTATGAATGTTACAAGCAAGAGAGTCTAGCAAGTTGTTCAGGACATAGAGTTGAGTTCGTATTTAAGAGGAATACTGCCCAGCTCCCAGGGTATTAAGAATGAAGAACATTAACTTTGTGCCCAACAGCCCTTTTCATTCGACTGGAAGTAAGCATGAATAACTTGAGTGAACTGTATCATTGCGAGTAGAAGAAGACTCTAGCACAATGTTTCTCTGAGGAAATTCAGCATGCATTTGAAAGCAAGAATGCCTGCATCTGAGTATTTACAAAAGTGAGTAACATTAGCATTGTGCCATGCAGGTCCTTTAAACAGAAAGGAAGAAAATGTGTGTTTCTTAAGAAGAAAACTAGAAATGTTACAAGCAAGAGGGTCTAACAACTTGTTCTGCAATGAGAGTTGAGTTAGCCTTCAACAGCAAAACTACTATGTCTCAGGGTTTTATAGTGTGAGGAACATCAGCTTTGTGCCATGCAGGTCAATGTATTTCCAGGAAGATAATTATAAATGTTACAAGCAATGGGGTCTAAAAAGTTGTTCAGCAATGAGAGTTGAGTTAGCCTTCAACAGCAAAACTAACTACATGTCAGGGTTTTATAGTGTGAAGAACATCAGCTTTGTGCCATGCAGGTCAATGTATTTCCAGGAAGAAAACTATAAATGTTACAATCAAGAGGTTCTAACAACTTGTTCAGCAATGAGAGTTGAGTTAGCCTTCAACAACAAAACTAACTACCTGTCAGGATTTTATACTGTGAACAACATCAGCATTGTACCATGCCGGTCTTTTAAAGTGAAAGGAAGGAGTAGCGCATTTCCAGGAAGAAAACTATAAATGTTACAATCAAGAGGGTCTAACAACTTGTTCAGCAATGAGAGTTGAGTTACCTTTCAACAGCAAAAGTAACTACGTGTCAGGGTTTCATAGTGTGCGGAACATCAGCTTTGAGCCATGCAGGTCACTGTATTTTCAGGAAGAAAACAATAAATGTTACAAGCAAGAGGGTCTAACAAATTGTTCAGCAATGAGACTTGAGTTAGCCTTCAACAGCAAAACTAACTACGTATCAGCGTTTTATACAGTGAAGAACATCAGCTTTGCATTTGAAAGCAAGAATGCCTACATCTGAGCATTTAAAAAAGTGAGTAACATTAGCTTTGTGCCATGCAGGTCCTTGAAACAGAAAGGAGGAAAATGTGTGTTTCTTAAGAAGAAAACTAGAAATGTTACAAGCAACAGGGTCTAACAACTTGTTCAGCAAGGAGAGTTGAGTTAGCCTTCAACAGCAAAACTACTATGTCTCAGGGTTTTATAGTGTGAGGAACATCAGCTTTGTGCCATGCAGGTCAATGTATTTGCAAGAAGAAAACTATAAATGTTACAAGCAAGAGGGTCTAACAAATTGCTCTGCAATGAGAGATGAGTTAGCCTTCAACAGGAAAACTAACTACGTGTCAGGGTTTTATAGAGTGAAGAACATTAGGTTTGTGCCATGCAGGTCAATGTATGTCCAGGAAGAAAACTATAAATGCTACAAGCAACAGGGTTTAACAACTTATTCAGCCATGAGAGTTGAGTTAACCTTCAACCGCAAAACTAACTATGTGTCAGGGTTTTATAGTGAGAAGAATATCAGCTTTGTGCCATGCAGGTCAATGTATTTCCAGGAAGATAATTATAAATGTTACAAGCAAGAGGGTCTAAAAACTTGTTCAGCAATGAGAGTTGAGTTAGCCTGCAACAGCAAAACTAACTACGTATCAGGGTTTTACAGTGAGAATTATATCAGCTTTGTGCCATGCAGGTCAATGTATTTCCAGGAAGTAATGTAAAAATGTTACAAGCAAGAAGGTCTAACTTCTTGTCCATCACTGAGAGTGAGTTAGCCCACAACAGCAAAACTAACTTTGTGTCAGGGCTTGATGGTGTGATGAACATCAGCTTTGTGCCATGCAGATCCTTTAAAGTGAAAGGAAGGAGTAGTGCATATCCAGGAAGAAAACTATAAATGTTACAAGCAAGAGGTTTTAACAACTTTTTGAGCAAGGACAGTTGAGTTAAACTACAACAGCAAAACTAACTACGTGTCATGGGTTTATAGTGTGAAATACATGAGCTTTGTGCCATGCAGTTCAATGAAAGTGAAAAGAAGAACCACTGTATTTCTAGGAAGAAAACTACTATTGTTAGAAGCAAGAGGGTCTAGCAAGTTGTTCAGTACTTAGAGTTGAGTTAGTATTTAAGAGGAAAACTGCCCAGCTCCCAGGGTGTTAAGAATGAAGAACATTAACTTTGTGCACAACAGCCCTTTTCATTGGACTGGAAGAAACACTGAATAACTTGAGTGAACTGTATCATTGTGAGTAGAAGAAGACTCTAGCACAATGTTTCTCTGAGGGAATTCAGCATGTATTTGAAAGCAAGAATGCTTGCATCTGAGTATTTTCAAAAGTGAGTAACATTAGCTTTGTGCCATGCAGGTCCTTTAAACAGAAAGGAAGAAAATGTGTGTTTCTTAAGAAGAAAACTAGAAACGTTACAAGCAAGAGGGTCTAACAACTTGTTCAGCAAGGAGAGCTGAGTTAGCCTTCAACAGCAAAACTAACTATGTCTCAGGGTTTTATAGTGTGAGGAAGATCAGCTTTGTGCCATGCAGGTCAATGTATTTCCAGGAAGAAAACTATAAATGTTACAAGCAAGAGGGTCTAACAACATGTTCAGTACTGAGAACTGAGTTAGCTTTTAAAAGGAGTACAGCCTAGCTTTCAGCGTTTTTCAGTGTGAAGAACAATAATTTTGTGCAACACAGTCGTTTTCAAGGGAATGGAAGCAGAACTGCAACACTTGTAGGAACTATCAATGTGAGCAAATTCAGGGTCTTCCAAAAGTTACTCAGAGAGAATTCACTGTGTTTGTGAAAGGAAGAAGGCCTGCCTCTCAGTGTTTGCCATAGTGAGTAACGTCAACTTTTTCCCAAGTAGCAACATTCAAGTGAACGAAAGAAGAACTTCATCTTCTATAAGAAAACTATCACGGGGAGAAGCAAGAGGGTCTACTGAGTTGTTTACCACTGAGAGTTGAGTTAGTATTTAAGAGGAATACTATTCAGCGCTCAGGGTGTTAAGACTGAAGAACATGAACTTTGTGCAAAACAGCCCTTTTCATAGGAATGGAAGAAAAACTGTATGCCTTGAGTGCACTGTATCTTTGTGAGTAGAAAAAGACTATAGCACAAAGTTTCTCTGAGGAAATTCAGCATGTATTTGAAAGCAAAACTGCCTGCATCTCAGTGTTTTCAAAAGTGAGTAACATGAGCTTTGTGCCATGCAGGTCCATTAATGTGAAAGGTAGGAATAGTGTATTTCTAGGAAGAAAAGTATAAATGTTACACTCAAGAGGGTCTAACGACTTGTTCAGTAATGAGAGTTGAGTTAGCCTTCAACAGCAAAACTACTATGTCTCAGGGTTTTATAGTGTGAGGAACATCAGCTTTGTGCCATGCAGGTCAATGTATTTCCAGGAAGAAAACTATAAATGTTACAAGCAAGAGGGTCTAACAACTTGTCCATGACTGAGAGTTGAGTTAGCCTTCAACAGCCAAACTAACTATGTGTAAGGGTACTATAATGTGAAGAACATCAGCTTTGTGCCAAGCAGGTCAATGTATTTCCAGGAAGATAATTATAACTGTTACAAGCAAGAGGGTCTAAAAACTTGTTCAGCAATAAGAGTTGAGTTAGCCTGCAACAGCAAAACTAACTACGTATCAGGGTTTTACAGTGAGAATTATATCAGCTTTGTGCCATGCAGGTCAATGTATTTCCAGGAGGTAATGTAACAATGTTACAAGCAAGAAGGTCTAACTTCTTGTCCATCACTGAGAGTTGAGTTAGCCCACAACAGCAAAACTAACTTCGTGTCAGGGCTTTATGGTGCGATGAACATCAGCTTTGTGCCATGCAGATCCTTTAAAGTGAAAGGAAGGAGTAGTGCATATCCAGGAAGAAAACTATAAATGTTACAAGCAAGAGGGTCTAAGAACATGTTCAGTACTGAGAACTGAGTTAGCTTTTAAAAGGAGTACAGCCTAGCTTTCAGCGTTTTTCAGTGTGAAGAACAATAATTTTGTGCAACACAGTCGTTTTCAAGGGAATGGAAGAAGAACTGCAACACTTGTAGGAACTCTCAATGTGAGCAAATTCAGGGTCTTCCAAAAGTTACTCAGAGAGAATTCACTGTGTTTGTGAAAGGAAGAAGGCCTGCCTCTCAGTGTTTGCCATAGTGAGTAACGTCAACTTTTTCCCAAGTAGCACCATTCAAGTGAACGAAAGAAGAACTTTATCTTCTATAAGAAAACTATCACGGGGAGAAGCAAGAGGTTACTGAGTTGTTTACCACTGAGAGTTGAGTTAGTATTTAAGAGGAATACTATTCAGCACTCAGGGTGTTAAGACTGAAGAACATGAACTTTGTGAAAAACAGCCCTTTTCATAGGAATGGAAGAAAAACTGTATGCCTTGAGAGCACTGTATCTTTGTGAGTAGAAAAAGACTATAGCACAAAGTTTCTCTGAGGAAATTCAGCATGTATTTGAAAGCAAAACTGCCTGCATCTCAGTGTTTTCAAAAGTGAGTAACATGAGCTTTGTGCCATGCAGGTCCATTAATGTGAAAGGTAGGAATAGTGTATTTCTAGGAAGAAAAGTATAAACGTTACACTCAAGAGGGTCTAACAACTTGTTCAGCAATGAGAGTTGAGTTAGCCTTCAACAGCAAAACTAACTACCTGTCAGTGTTTTATAATGTAAACAACATCTGCATTGTGCCATTCAGGTCCATTATAGTGAAAGGAAGGAGTAGTACATTTCGAGGAAGAAAACTATAAATGTTACAAGCAAGAGGGTCCAATAAATTGCTCTGCAATGAGAGATGAGTTAGCCTTCAACAGCAAAACTAACTACGTATCAGCATTTTATACTGTGAAGAACATCAGCTTTGTGCCAAGCAGGTCAATGTATTTCCAGGAAGATAATTATAAATGTTACAAGCAATGGGGTCTAAAAAGTTGTTCAGCAATGAGAGTTGAGTTAGCCTTCAACAACAAAACTAACTACCTGTCAGGGTTTTATAGTGTGAACAACATCAGCATTGTGCCATGCAGGTCTTTTAAAGTGAAAGGAAGGTGTAGCGCATTTCCAGGAAGAAAACTATAAATGTTACAATCAAGAGGGTCTAACAACTTGTTCAGCAAGGAGAGTTGAGTTACCTTTCAACAGCAAAAGTAACTACGTGTCAGGGTTTTATAGTGTGAGGAACATCAGCTTTGAGCCATGCAGGTCAATGTATTTTCAGGAAGAAAACAATAAATGTTACAAACAAGAGGGTCCAACAAATTGTTCAGCAATGAGACTTGAGTTAGCCTTCAACAGCAAAACTAAGTACGTATCAGCGTTTTATACTGTGAAGAACATCAACTTTGTGCCATGCAGTTCATTGTATGTCCAGGAAGAAAACTATAAATTTTACAAGCAAGAGGGTCTAGCAAGTTGTTCAGTACTTAGAGTTGAGTTCGTATTTAAGAGGAATACTGCCCAGCTCGCAGGGTATTAAGAATGAAGAACATTAACTTTGTGCACAACAGCCTTTTTCATTGGACTGGAAGAAACAATGAATAACTTGAGTGAACTGTATCATTGCGAGTAGAAGAAGACTCTAGCACAATGTTTCTCTGAGGGAATTCAGCATGCATTTGAAAGCAAGAATGCCTACATCTGAGTATTTTCAAAAGTGAGTAACATTAGCTTTGTGCCATGCAAGTCCTTTAAACAGAAAGGAGGAAAATGTGTGTTTCTTAAGAAGAAAACTAGAAATGTTACAAGCAAGACGGTCTAACAACTTGTTCAGCAAGGAGAGTTGAGTAACCTTTCAACAGCAAAAGTAACTACGTGTCAGGGTTTTATACTGTGAGGAACATCAGCTTTGAGCCATGCAGGTCAATGTACTTTCAGGAAGAAAACAATAAATGTTACAAGCAAGAGGGTCTAACAAATTGTTCAGCAATGAGACTTGAGTTAGTCTTCAACAGCAAAACTAACTACGTATCAGTGTTTTATACTTTGAAGAACATCAGCTTTGTGCCATGCAGTTCATTGTATGTCCAGGAAGAAAACTATGAATGTTACAAGCAAGAGAGTCTAGCAAGTTGTTCAGGACATAGAGTTGAGTTCGTATTTAAGAGGAATACTGCCCAGCTCCCAGGGTATTAAGAATGAAGAACATTAACTTTGTGCCCAACAGCCCTTTTCATTCGACTGGAAGTAAGCATGAATAACTTGAGTGAACTGTATCATTGCGAGTAGAAGAAGACTCTAGCACAATGTTTCTCTGAGGAAATTCAGCATGCATTTGAAAGCAAGAATGCCTGCATCTGAGTATTTACAAAAGTGAGTAACATTAGCATTGTGCCATGCAGGTCCTTTAAACAGAAAGGAAGAAAATGTGTGTTTCTTAAGAAGAAAACTAGAAATGTTACAAGCAAGAGGGTCTAACAACTTGTTCTGCAATGAGAGTTGAGTTAGCCTTCAACAGCAAAACTACTATGTCTCAGGGTTTTATAGTGTGAGGAACATCAGCTTTGTGCCATGCAGGTCAATGTATTTCCAGGAAGATAATTATAAATGTTACAAGCAATGGGGTCTAAAAAGTTGTTCAGCAATGAGAGTTGAGTTAGCCTTCAACAGCAAAACTAACTACATGTCAGGGTTTTATAGTGTGAAGAACATCAGCTTTGTGCCATGCAGGTCAATGTATTTCCAGGAAGAAAACTATAAATGTTACAATCAAGAGGTTCTAACAACTTGTTCAGCAATGAGAGTTGAGTTAGCCTTCAACAACAAAACTAACTACCTGTCAGGATTTTATACTGTGAACAACATCAGCATTGTACCATGCCGGTCTTTTAAAGTGAAAGGAAGGAGTAGCGCATTTCCAGGAAGAAAACTATAAATGTTACAATCAAGAGGGTCTAACAACTTGTTCAGCAATGAGAGTTGAGTTACCTTTCAACAGCAAAAGTAACTACGTGTCAGGGTTTCATAGTGTGCGGAACATCAGCTTTGAGCCATGCAGGTCACTGTATTTTCAGGAAGAAAACAATAAATGTTACAAGCAAGAGGGTCTAACAAATTGTTCAGCAATGAGACTTGAGTTAGCCTTCAACAGCAAAACTAACTACGTATCAGCGTTTTATACAGTGAAGAACATCAGCTTTGCATTTGAAAGCAAGAATGCCTACATCTGAGCATTTAAAAAAGTGAGTAACATTAGCTTTGTGCCATGCAGGTCCTTGAAACAGAAAGGAGGAAAATGTGTGTTTCTTAAGAAGAAAACTAGAAATGTTACAAGCAACAGGGTCTAACAACTTGTTCAGCAAGGAGAGTTGAGTTAGCCTTCAACAGCAAAACTACTATGTCTCAGGGTTTTATAGTGTGAGGAACATCAGCTTTGTGCCATGCAGGTCAATGTATTTGCAAGAAGAAAACTATAAATGTTACAAGCAAGAGGGTCTAACAAATTGCTCTGCAATGAGAGATGAGTTAGCCTTCAACAGGAAAACTAACTACGTGTCAGGGTTTTATAGAGTGAAGAACATTAGGTTTGTGCCATGCAGGTCAATGTATGTCCAGGAAGAAAACTATAAATGCTACAAGCAACAGGGTTTAACAACTTATTCAGCCATGAGAGTTGAGTTAACCTTCAACCGCAAAACTAACTATGTGTCAGGGTTTTATAGTGAGAAGAATATCAGCTTTGTGCCATGCAGGTCAATGTATTTCCAGGAAGATAATTATAAATGTTACAAGCAAGAGGGTCTAAAAACTTGTTCAGCAATGAGAGTTGAGTTAGCCTGCAACAGCAAAACTAACTACGTATCAGGGTTTTACAGTGAGAATTATATCAGCTTTGTGCCATGCAGGTCAATGTATTTCCAGGAAGTAATGTAAAAATGTTACAAGCAAGAAGGTCTAACTTCTTGTCCATCACTGAGAGTGAGTTAGCCCACAACAGCAAAACTAACTTTGTGTCAGGGCTTGATGGTGTGATGAACATCAGCTTTGTGCCATGCAGATCCTTTAAAGTGAAAGGAAGGAGTAGTGCATATCCAGGAAGAAAACTATAAATGTTACAAGCAAGAGGTTTTAACAACTTTTTGAGCAAGGACAGTTGAGTTAAACTACAACAGCAAAACTAACTACGTGTCATGGGTTTATAGTGTGAAATACATGAGCTTTGTGCCATGCAGTTCAATGAAAGTGAAAAGAAGAACCACTGTATTTCTAGGAAGAAAACTACTATTGTTAGAAGCAAGAGGGTCTAGCAAGTTGTTCAGTACTTAGAGTTGAGTTAGTATTTAAGAGGAAAACTGCCCAGCTCCCAGGGTGTTAAGAATGAAGAACATTAACTTTGTGCACAACAGCCCTTTTCATTGGACTGGAAGAAACACTGAATAACTTGAGTGAACTGTATCATTGTGAGTAGAAGAAGACTCTAGCACAATGTTTCTCTGAGGGAATTCAGCATGTATTTGAAAGCAAGAATGCTTGCATCTGAGTATTTTCAAAAGTGAGTAACATTAGCTTTGTGCCATGCAGGTCCTTTAAACAGAAAGGAAGAAAATGTGTGTTTCTTAAGAAGAAAACTAGAAACGTTACAAGCAAGAGGGTCTAACAACTTGTTCAGCAAGGAGAGCTGAGTTAGCCTTCAACAGCAAAACTAACTATGTCTCAGGGTTTTATAGTGTGAGGAAGATCAGCTTTGTGCCATGCAGGTCAATGTATTTCCAGGAAGAAAACTATAAATGTTACAAGCAAGAGGGTCTAACAACATGTTCAGTACTGAGAACTGAGTTAGCTTTTAAAAGGAGTACAGCCTAGCTTTCAGCGTTTTTCAGTGTGAAGAACAATAATTTTGTGCAACACAGTCGTTTTCAAGGGAATGGAAGCAGAACTGCAACACTTGTAGGAACTATCAATGTGAGCAAATTCAGGGTCTTCCAAAAGTTACTCAGAGAGAATTCACTGTGTTTGTGAAAGGAAGAAGGCCTGCCTCTCAGTGTTTGCCATAGTGAGTAACGTCAACTTTTTCCCAAGTAGCAACATTCAAGTGAACGAAAGAAGAACTTCATCTTCTATAAGAAAACTATCACGGGGAGAAGCAAGAGGGTCTACTGAGTTGTTTACCACTGAGAGTTGAGTTAGTATTTAAGAGGAATACTATTCAGCGCTCAGGGTGTTAAGACTGAAGAACATGAACTTTGTGCAAAACAGCCCTTTTCATAGGAATGGAAGAAAAACTGTATGCCTTGAGTGCACTGTATCTTTGTGAGTAGAAAAAGACTATAGCACAAAGTTTCTCTGAGGAAATTCAGCATGTATTTGAAAGCAAAACTGCCTGCATCTCAGTGTTTTCAAAAGTGAGTAACATGAGCTTTGTGCCATGCAGGTCCATTAATGTGAAAGGTAGGAATAGTGTATTTCTAGGAAGAAAAGTATAAATGTTACACTCAAGAGGGTCTAACGACTTGTTCAGTAATGAGAGTTGAGTTAGCCTTCAACAGCAAAACTACTATGTCTCAGGGTTTTATAGTGTGAGGAACATCAGCTTTGTGCCATGCAGGTCAATGTATTTCCAGGAAGAAAACTATAAATGTTACAAGCAAGAGGGTCTAACAACTTGTCCATGACTGAGAGTTGAGTTAGCCTTCAACAGCCAAACTAACTATGTGTAAGGGTACTATAATGTGAAGAACATCAGCTTTGTGCCAAGCAGGTCAATGTATTTCCAGGAAGATAATTATAACTGTTACAAGCAAGAGGGTCTAAAAACTTGTTCAGCAATAAGAGTTGAGTTAGCCTGCAACAGCAAAACTAACTACGTATCAGGGTTTTACAGTGAGAATTATATCAGCTTTGTGCCATGCAGGTCAATGTATTTCCAGGAGGTAATGTAACAATGTTACAAGCAAGAAGGTCTAACTTCTTGTCCATCACTGAGAGTTGAGTTAGCCCACAACAGCAAAACTAACTTCGTGTCAGGGCTTTATGGTGCGATGAACATCAGCTTTGTGCCATGCAGATCCTTTAAAGTGAAAGGAAGGAGTAGTGCATATCCAGGAAGAAAACTATAAATGTTACAAGCAAGAGGGTCTAAGAACATGTTCAGTACTGAGAACTGAGTTAGCTTTTAAAAGGAGTACAGCCTAGCTTTCAGCGTTTTTCAGTGTGAAGAACAATAATTTTGTGCAACACAGTCGTTTTCAAGGGAATGGAAGAAGAACTGCAACACTTGTAGGAACTCTCAATGTGAGCAAATTCAGGGTCTTCCAAAAGTTACTCAGAGAGAATTCACTGTGTTTGTGAAAGGAAGAAGGCCTGCCTCTCAGTGTTTGCCATAGTGAGTAACGTCAACTTTTTCCCAAGTAGCACCATTCAAGTGAACGAAAGAAGAACTTTATCTTCTATAAGAAAACTATCACGGGGAGAAGCAAGAGGTTACTGAGTTGTTTACCACTGAGAGTTGAGTTAGTATTTAAGAGGAATACTATTCAGCACTCAGGGTGTTAAGACTGAAGAACATGAACTTTGTGCAAAACAGCCCTTTTCATAGGAATGGAAGAAAAACTGTATGCCTTGAGAGCACTGTATCTTTGTGAGTAGAAAAAGACTATAGCACAAAGTTTCTCTGAGGAAATTCAGCATGTATTTGAAAGCAAAACTGCCTGCATCTCAGTGTTTTCAAAAGTGAGTAACATGAGCTTTGTGCCATGCAGGTCCATTAATGTGAAAGGTAGGAATAGTGTATTTCTAGGAAGAAAAGTATAAACGTTACACTCAAGAGGGTCTAACAACTTGTTCAGCAATGAGAGTTGAGTTAGCCTTCAACAGCAAAACTAACTACCTGTCAGTGTTTTATAATGTAAACAACATCTGCATTGTGCCATTCAGGTCCATTATAGTGAAAGGAAGGAGTAGTACATTTCGAGGAAGAAAACTATAAATGTTACAAGCAAGAGGGTCCAATAAATTGCTCTGCAATGAGAGATGAGTTAGCCTTCAACAGCAAAACTAACTACGTATCAGCATTTTATACTGTGAAGAACATCAGCTTTGTGCCAAGCAGGTCAATGTATTTCCAGGAAGATAATTATAAATGTTACAAGCAATGGGGTCTAAAAAGTTGTTCAGCAATGAGAGTTGAGTTAGCCTTCAACAACAAAACTAACTACCTGTCAGGGTTTTATAGTGTGAACAACATCAGCATTGTGCCATGCAGGTCTTTTAAAGTGAAAGGAAGGTGTAGCGCATTTCCAGGAAGAAAACTATAAATGTTACAATCAAGAGGGTCTAACAACTTGTTCAGCAAGGAGAGTTGAGTTACCTTTCAACAGCAAAAGTAACTACGTGTCAGGGTTTTATAGTGTGAGGAACATCAGCTTTGAGCCATGCAGGTCAATGTATTTTCAGGAAGAAAACAATAAATGTTACAAACAAGAGGGTCCAACAAATTGTTCAGCAATGAGACTTGAGTTAGCCTTCAACAGCAAAACTAAGTACGTATCAGCGTTTTATACTGTGAAGAACATCAACTTTGTGCCATGCAGTTCATTGTATGTCCAGGAAGAAAACTATAAATTTTACAAGCAAGAGGGTCTAGCAAGTTGTTCAGTACTTAGAGTTGAGTTCGTATTTAAGAGGAATACTGCCCAGCTCGCAGGGTATTAAGAATGAAGAACATTAACTTTGTGCACAACAGCCTTTTTCATTGGACTGGAAGAAACAATGAATAACTTGAGTGAACTGTATCATTGCGAGTAGAAGAAGACTCTAGCACAATGTTTCTCTGAGGGAATTCAGCATGCATTTGAAAGCAAGAATGCCTACATCTGAGTATTTTCAAAAGTGAGTAACATTAGCTTTGTGCCATGCAAGTCCTTTAAACAGAAAGGAGGAAAATGTGTGTTTCTTAAGAAGAAAACTAGAAATGTTACAAGCAAGACGGTCTAACAACTTGTTCAGCAAGGAGAGTTGAGTAACCTTTCAACAGCAAAAGTAACTACGTGTCAGGGTTTTATACTGTGAGGAACATCAGCTTTGAGCCATGCAGGTCAATGTACTTTCAGGAAGAAAACAATAAATGTTACAAGCAAGAGGGTCTAACAAATTGTTCAGCAATGAGACTTGAGTTAGTCTTCAACAGCAAAACTAACTACGTATCAGTGTTTTATACTTTGAAGAACATCAGCTTTGTGCCATGCAGTTCATTGTATGTCCAGGAAGAAAACTATGAATGTTACAAGCAAGAGAGTCTAGCAAGTTGTTCAGGACATAGAGTTGAGTTCGTATTTAAGAGGAATACTGCCCAGCTCCCAGGGTATTAAGAATGAAGAACATTAACTTTGTGCCCAACATCCCTTTTCATTCGACTGGAAGTAAGCATGAATAACTTGAGTGAACTGTATCATTGCGAGTAGAAGAAGACTCTAGCACAATGTTTCTCTGAGGAAATTCAGCATGCATTTGAAAGCAAGAATGCCTGCATCTGAGTATTTACAAAAGTGAGTAACATTAGCATTGTGCCATGCAGGTCCTTTAAACAGAAAGGAAGAAAATGTGTGTTTCTTAAGAAGAAAACTAGAAATGTTACAAGCAAGAGGGTCTAACAACTTGTTCTGCAATGAGAGTTGAGTTAGCCTTCAACAGCAAAACTACTATGTCTCAGGGTTTTATAGTGTGAGGAACATCAGCTTTGTGCCATGCAGGTCAATGTATTTCCAGGAAGATAATTATAAATGTTACAAGCAATGGGGTCTAAAAAGTTGTTCAGCAATGAGAGTTGAGTTAGCCTTCAACAGCAAAACTAACTACATGTCAGGGTTTTATAGTGTGAAGAACATCAGCTTTGTGCCATGCAGGTCAATGTATTTCCAGGAAGAAAACTATAAATGTTACAATCAAGAGGTTCTAACAACTTGTTCAGCAATGAGAGTTGAGTTAGCCTTCAACAACAAAACTAACTACCTGTCAGGATTTTATACTGTGAACAACATCAGCATTGTACCATGCCGGTCTTTTAAAGTGAAAGGAAGGAGTAGCGCATTTCCAGGAAGAAAACTATAAATGTTACAATCAAGAGGGTCTAACAACTTGTTCAGCAATGAGAGTTGAGTTACCTTTCAACAGCAAAAGTAACTACGTGTCAGGGTTTCATAGTGTGCGGAACATCAGCTTTGAGCCATGCAGGTCACTGTATTTTCAGGAAGAAAACAATAAATGTTACAAGCAAGAGGGTCTAACAAATTGTTCAGCAATGAGACTTGAGTTAGCCTTCAACAGCAAAACTAACTACGTATCAGCGTTTTATACAGTGAAGAACATCAGCTTTGCATTTGAAAGCAAGAATGCCTACATCTGAGCATTTAAAAAAGTGAGTAACATTAGCTTTGTGCCATGCAGGTCCTTGAAACAGAAAGGAGGAAAATGTGTGTTTCTTAAGAAGAAAACTAGAAATGTTACAAGCAACAGGGTCTAACAACTTGTTCAGCAAGGAGAGTTGAGTTAGCCTTCAACAGCAAAACTACTATGTCTCAGGGTTTTATAGTGTGAGGAACATCAGCTTTGTGCCATGCAGGTCAATGTATTTGCAAGAAGAAAACTATAAATGTTACAAGCAAGAGGGTCTAACAAATTGCTCTGCAATGAGAGATGAGTTAGCCTTCAACAGGAAAACTAACTACGTGTCAGGGTTTTATAGAGTGAAGAACATTAGGTTTGTGCCATGCAGGTCAATGTATGTCCAGGAAGAAAACTATAAATGCTACAAGCAACAGGGTTTAACAACTTATTCAGCCATGAGAGTTGAGTTAACCTTCAACCGCAAAACTAACTATGTGTCAGGGTTTTATAGTGAGAAGAATATCAGCTTTGTGCCATGCAGGTCAATGTATTTCCAGGAAGATAATTATAAATGTTACAAGCAAGAGGGTCTAAAAACTTGTTCAGCAATGAGAGTTGAGTTAGCCTGCAACAGCAAAACTAACTACGTATCAGGGTTTTACAGTGAGAATTATATCAGCTTTGTGCCATGCAGGTCAATGTATTTCCAGGAAGTAATGTAAAAATGTTACAAGCAAGAAGGTCTAACTTCTTGTCCATCACTGAGAGTGAGTTAGCCCACAACAGCAAAACTAACTTTGTGTCAGGGCTTGATGGTGTGATGAACATCAGCTTTGTGCCATGCAGATCCTTTAAAGTGAAAGGAAGGAGTAGTGCATATCCAGGAAGAAAACTATAAATGTTACAAGCAAGAGGTTTTAACAACTTTTTGAGCAAGGACAGTTGAGTTAAACTACAACAGCAAAACTAACTACGTGTCATGGGTTTATAGTGTGAAATACATGAGCTTTGTGCCATGCAGTTCAATGAAAGTGAAAAGAAGAACCACTGTATTTCTAGGAAGAAAACTACTATTGTTAGAAGCAAGAGGGTCTAGCAAGTTGTTCAGTACTTAGAGTTGAGTTAGTATTTAAGAGGAAAACTGCCCAGCTCCCAGGGTGTTAAGAATGAAGAACATTAACTTTGTGCACAACAGCCCTTTTCATTGGACTGGAAGAAACACTGAATAACTTGAGTGAACTGTATCATTGTGAGTAGAAGAAGACTCTAGCACAATGTTTCTCTGAGGGAATTCAGCATGTATTTGAAAGCAAGAATGCTTGCATCTGAGTATTTTCAAAAGTGAGTAACATTAGCTTTGTGCCATGCAGGTCCTTTAAACAGAAAGGAAGAAAATGTGTGTTTCTTAAGAAGAAAACTAGAAACGTTACAAGCAAGAGGGTCTAACAACTTGTTCAGCAAGGAGAGCTGAGTTAGCCTTCAACAGCAAAACTAACTATGTCTCAGGGTTTTATAGTGTGAGGAAGATCAGCTTTGTGCCATGCAGGTCAATGTATTTCCAGGAAGAAAACTATAAATGTTACAAGCAAGAGGGTCTAACAACATGTTCAGTACTGAGAACTGAGTTAGCTTTTAAAAGGAGTACAGCCTAGCTTTCAGCGTTTTTCAGTGTGAAGAACAATAATTTTGTGCAACACAGTCGTTTTCAAGGGAATGGAAGCAGAACTGCAACACTTGTAGGAACTATCAATGTGAGCAAATTCAGGGTCTTCCAAAAGTTACTCAGAGAGAATTCACTGTGTTTGTGAAAGGAAGAAGGCCTGCCTCTCAGTGTTTGCCATAGTGAGTAACGTCAACTTTTTCCCAAGTAGCAACATTCAAGTGAACGAAAGAAGAACTTCATCTTCTATAAGAAAACTATCACGGGGAGAAGCAAGAGGGTCTACTGAGTTGTTTACCACTGAGAGTTGAGTTAGTATTTAAGAGGAATACTATTCAGCGCTCAGGGTGTTAAGACTGAAGAACATGAACTTTGTGCAAAACAGCCCTTTTCATAGGAATGGAAGAAAAACTGTATGCCTTGAGTGCACTGTATCTTTGTGAGTAGAAAAAGACTATAGCACAAAGTTTCTCTGAGGAAATTCAGCATGTATTTGAAAGCAAAACTGCCTGCATCTCAGTGTTTTCAAAAGTGAGTAACATGAGCTTTGTGCCATGCAGGTCCATTAATGTGAAAGGTAGGAATAGTGTATTTCTAGGAAGAAAAGTATAAATGTTACACTCAAGAGGGTCTAACGACTTGTTCAGTAATGAGAGTTGAGTTAGCCTTCAACAGCAAAACTACTATGTCTCAGGGTTTTATAGTGTGAGGAACATCAGCTTTGTGCCATGCAGGTCAATGTATTTCCAGGAAGAAAACTATAAATGTTACAAGCAAGAGGGTCTAACAACTTGTCCATGACTGAGAGTTGAGTTAGCCTTCAACAGCCAAACTAACTATGTGTAAGGGTACTATAATGTGAAGAACATCAGCTTTGTGCCAAGCAGGTCAATGTATTTCCAGGAAGATAATTATAACTGTTACAAGCAAGAGGGTCTAAAAACTTGTTCAGCAATAAGAGTTGAGTTAGCCTGCAACAGCAAAACTAACTACGTATCAGGGTTTTACAGTGAGAATTATATCAGCTTTGTGCCATGCAGGTCAATGTATTTCCAGGAGGTAATGTAACAATGTTACAAGCAAGAAGGTCTAACTTCTTGTCCATCACTGAGAGTTGAGTTAGCCCACAACAGCAAAACTAACTTCGTGTCAGGGCTTTATGGTGCGATGAACATCAGCTTTGTGCCATGCAGATCCTTTAAAGTGAAAGGAAGGAGTAGTGCATATCCAGGAAGAAAACTATAAATGTTACAAGCAAGAGGGTCTAAGAACATGTTCAGTACTGAGAACTGAGTTAGCTTTTAAAAGGAGTACAGCCTAGCTTTCAGCGTTTTTCAGTGTGAAGAACAATAATTTTGTGCAACACAGTCGTTTTCAAGGGAATGGAAGAAGAACTGCAACACTTGTAGGAACTCTCAATGTGAGCAAATTCAGGGTCTTCCAAAAGTTACTCAGAGAGAATTCACTGTGTTTGTGAAAGGAAGAAGGCCTGCCTCTCAGTGTTTGCCATAGTGAGTAACGTCAACTTTTTCCCAAGTAGCACCATTCAAGTGAACGAAAGAAGAACTTTATCTTCTATAAGAAAACTATCACGGGGAGAAGCAAGAGGTTACTGAGTTGTTTACCACTGAGAGTTGAGTTAGTATTTAAGAGGAATACTATTCAGCACTCAGGGTGTTAAGACTGAAGAACATGAACTTTGTGAAAAACAGCCCTTTTCATAGGAATGGAAGAAAAACTGTATGCCTTGAGAGCACTGTATCTTTGTGAGTAGAAAAAGACTATAGCACAAAGTTTCTCTGAGGAAATTCAGCATGTATTTGAAAGCAAAACTGCCTGCATCTCAGTGTTTTCAAAAGTGAGTAACATGAGCTTTGTGCCATGCAGGTCCATTAATGTGAAAGGTAGGAATAGTGTATTTCTAGGAAGAAAAGTATAAACGTTACACTCAAGAGGGTCTAACAACTTGTTCAGCAATGAGAGTTGAGTTAGCCTTCAACAGCAAAACTAACTACCTGTCAGTGTTTTATAATGTAAACAACATCTGCATTGTGCCATTCAGGTCCATTATAGTGAAAGGAAGGAGTAGTACATTTCGAGGAAGAAAACTATAAATGTTACAAGCAAGAGGGTCCAATAAATTGCTCTGCAATGAGAGATGAGTTAGCCTTCAACAGCAAAACTAACTACGTATCAGCGTTTTATACTGTGAAGAACATCAGCTTTTTGCCAAGCAGGTGAATGAATTTCAGGAAGAACACTATAAATGTTACAAGCAAGAGGGTCTAACAACTTCTTTAGCAATGAGAGTTGAGTAAGCCTTGCACAGCAAAACTACCTACGTATCAGCATTTTATACTGTGAAGAACATCAGCTTTGTGCCAAGCAGGTCAATGTATTTCCAGGAAGATAATTATAAATGTTACAAGCAATGGGGTCTAAAAAGTTGTTCAGCAATGAGAGTTGAGTTAGCCTTCAACAACAAAACTAACTACCTGTCAGGGTTTTATAGTGTGAACAACATCAGCATTGTGCCATGCAGGTCTTTTAAAGTGAAAGGAAGGTGTAGCGCATTTCCAGGAAGAAAACTATAAATGTTACAATCAAGAGGGTCTAACAACTTGTTCAGCAAGGAGAGTTGAGTTACCTTTCAACAGCAAAAGTAACTACGTGTCAGGGTTTTATAGTGTGAGGAACATCAGCTTTGAGCCATGCAGGTCAATGTATTTTCAGGAAGAAAACAATAAATGTTACAAACAAGAGGGTCCAACAAATTGTTCAGCAATGAGACTTGAGTTAGCCTTCAACAGCAAAACTAAGTACGTATCAGCGTTTTATACTGTGAAGAACATCAACTTTGTGCCATGCAGTTCATTGTATGTCCAGGAAGAAAACTATAAATTTTACAAGCAAGAGGGTCTAGCAAGTTGTTCAGTACTTAGAGTTGAGTTCGTATTTAAGAGGAATACTGCCCAGCTCGCAGGGTATTAAGAATGAAGAACATTAACTTTGTGCACAACAGCCTTTTTCATTGGACTGGAAGAAACAATGAATAACTTGAGTGAACTGTATCATTGCGAGTAGAAGAAGACTCTAGCACAATGTTTCTCTGAGGGAATTCAGCATGCATTTGAAAGCAAGAATGCCTACATCTGAGTATTTTCAAAAGTGAGTAACATTAGCTTTGTGCCATGCAAGTCCTTTAAACAGAAAGGAGGAAAATGTGTGTTTCTTAAGAAGAAAACTAGAAATGTTACAAGCAAGACGGTCTAACAACTTGTTCAGCAAGGAGAGTTGAGTAACCTTTCAACAGCAAAAGTAACTACGTGTCAGGGTTTTATACTGTGAGGAACATCAGCTTTGAGCCATGCAGGTCAATGTACTTTCAGGAAGAAAACAATAAATGTTACAAGCAAGAGGGTCTAACAAATTGTTCAGCAATGAGACTTGAGTTAGTCTTCAACAGCAAAACTAACTACGTATCAGTGTTTTATACTTTGAAGAACATCAGCTTTGTGCCATGCAGTTCATTGTATGTCCAGGAAGAAAACTATGAATGTTACAAGCAAGAGAGTCTAGCAAGTTGTTCAGGACATAGAGTTGAGTTCGTATTTAAGAGGAATACTGCCCAGCTCCCAGGGTATTAAGAATGAAGAACATTAACTTTGTGCCCAACAGCCCTTTTCATTCGACTGGAAGTAAGCATGAATAACTTGAGTGAACTGTATCATTGCGAGTAGAAGAAGACTCTAGCACAATGTTTCTCTGAGGAAATTCAGCATGCATTTGAAAGCAAGAATGCCTGCATCTGAGTATTTACAAAAGTGAGTAACATTAGCATTGTGCCATGCAGGTCCTTTAAACAGAAAGGAAGAAAATGTGTGTTTCTTAAGAAGAAAACTAGAAATGTTACAAGCAAGAGGGTCTAACAACTTGTTCTGCAATGAGAGTTGAGTTAGCCTTCAACAGCAAAACTACTATGTCTCAGGGTTTTATAGTGTGAGGAACATCAGCTTTGTGCCATGCAGGTCAATGTATTTCCAGGAAGATAATTATAAATGTTACAAGCAATGGGGTCTAAAAAGTTGTTCAGCAATGAGAGTTGAGTTAGCCTTCAACAGCAAAACTAACTACATGTCAGGGTTTTATAGTGTGAAGAACATCAGCTTTGTGCCATGCAGGTCAATGTATTTCCAGGAAGAAAACTATAAATGTTACAATCAAGAGGTTCTAACAACTTGTTCAGCAATGAGAGTTGAGTTAGCCTTCAACAACAAAACTAACTACCTGTCAGGATTTTATACTGTGAACAACATCAGCATTGTACCATGCCGGTCTTTTAAAGTGAAAGGAAGGAGTAGCGCATTTCCAGGAAGAAAACTATAAATGTTACAATCAAGAGGGTCTAACAACTTGTTCAGCAATGAGAGTTGAGTTACCTTTCAACAGCAAAAGTAACTACATGTCAGGGTTTCATAGTGTGCGGAACATCAGCTTTGAGCCATGCAGGTCACTGTATTTTCAGGAAGAAAACAATAAATGTTACAAGCAAGAGGGTCTAACAAATTGTTCAGCAATGAGACTTGAGTTAGCCTTCAACAGCAAAACTAACTACGTATCAGCGTTTTATACAGTGAAGAACATCAGCTTTGCATTTGAAAGCAAGAATGCCTACATCTGAGCATTTAAAAAAGTGAGTAACATTAGCTTTGTGCCATGCAGGTCCTTGAAACAGAAAGGAGGAAAATGTGTGTTTCTTAAGAAGAAAACTAGAAATGTTACAAGCAACAGGGTCTAACAACTTGTTCAGCAAGGAGAGTTGAGTTAGCCTTCAACAGCAAAACTACTATGTCTCAGGGTTTTATAGTGTGAGGAACATCAGCTTTGTGCCATGCAGGACAATGTATTTGCAAGAAGAAAACTATAAATGTTACAAGCAAGAGGGTCTAACAAATTGCTCTGCAATGAGAGATGAGTTAGCCTTCAACAGGAAAACTAACTACGTGTCAGGGTTTTATAGAGTGAAGAACATTAGGTTTGTGCCATGCAGGTCAATGTATGTCCAGGAAGAAAACTATAAATGCTACAAGCAACAGGGTTTAACAACTTATTCAGCCATGAGAGTTGAGTTAACCTTCAACCGCAAAACTATGTGTCAGGGTTTTATAGTGAGAAGAATATCAGCTTTGTGCCATGCAGGTCAATGTATTTCCAGGAAGATAATTATAAATGTTACAAGCAAGAGGGTCTAAAAACTTGTTCAGCAATGAGAGTTGAGTTAGCCTGCAACAGCAAAACTAACTACGTATCAGGGTTTTACAGTGAGAATTATATCAGCTTTGTGCCATGCAGGTCAATGTATTTCCAGGAAGTAATGTAAAAATGTTACAAGCAAGAAGGTCTAACTTCTTGTCCATCACTGAGAGTGGGTTAGCCCACAACAGCAAAACTAACTTTGTGTCAGGGCTTGATGGTGTGATGAACATCAGCTTTGTGCCATGCAGATCCTTTAAAGTGAAAGGAAGGAGTAGTGCATATCCAGGAAGAAAACTATAAATGTTACAAGCAAGAGGTTTTAACAACTTTTTGAGCAAGGACAGTTGAGTTAAACTACAACAGCAAAACTAACTACGTGTCATGGGTTTATAGTGTGAAATACATGAGCTTTGTGCCATGCAGTTCAATGAAAGTGAAAAGAAGAACCACTGTATTTCTAGGAAGAAAACTACTATTGTTAGAAGCAAGAGGGTCTAGCAAGTTGTTCAGTACTTAGAGTTGAGTTAGTATTTAAGAGGAAAACTGCCCAGCTCCCAGGGTGTTAAGAATGAAGAACAGTAACTTTGTGCACAACAGCCCTTTTCATTGGACTGGAAGAAACACTGAATAACTTGAGTGAACTGTATCATTGTGAGTAGAAGAAGACTCTAGCACAATGTTTCTCTGAGGGAGTTCAGCATGTATTTGAAAGCAAGAATGCTTGCATCTGAGTATTTTCAAAAGTGAGTAACATTAGCTTTGTGCCATGCAGGTCCTTTAAACAGAAAGGAAGAAAATGTGTGTTTCTTAAGAAGAAAACTAGAAACGTTACAAGCAAGAGGGTCTAACAACTTGTTCAGCAAGGAGAGCTGAGTTAGCCTTCAACAGCAAAACTAACTATGTCTCAGGGTTTTATAGTGTGAGGAAGATCAGCTTTGTGCCATGCAGGTCAATGTATTTCCAGGAAGAAAACTATAAATGTTACAAGCAAGAGGGTCTAACAACATGTTCAGTACTGAGAACTGAGTTAGCTTTTAAAAGGAGTACAGCCTAGCTTTCAGCGTTTTTCAGTGTGAAGAACAATAATTTTGTGCAACACAGTCGTTTTCAAGGGAATGGAAGCAGAACTGCAACACTTGTAGGAACTATCAATGTGAGCAAATTCAGGGTCTTCCAAAAGTTACTCAGAGAGAATTCACTGTGTTTGTGAAAGGAAGAAGGCCTGCCTCTCAGTGTTTGCCATAGTGAGTAACGTCAACTTTTTCCCAAGTAGCAACATTCAAGTGAACGAAAGAAGAACTTTATCTTCTAAAAGAAAACTATCACGGGGAGAAGCAAGAGGGTCTACTGAGTTGTTTACCACTGAGAGTTGAGTTAGTATTTAAGAGGAATACTATTCAGCGCTCAGGGTGTTAAGACTGAAGAACATGAACTTTGTGCAAAACAGCCCTTTTCATAGGAATGGAAGAAAAACTGTATGCCTTGAGTGCACTGTATCTTTGTGAGTAGAAAAAGACTATAGCACAAAGTTTCTCTGAGGAAATTCAGCATGTATTTGAAAGCAAAACTGCCTGCATCTCAGTGTTTTCAAAAGTGAGTAACATGAGCTTTGTGCCATGCAGGTCCATTAATGTGAAAGGTAGGAATAGTGTATTTCTAGGAAGAAAAGTATAAATGTTACACTCAAGAGGGTCTAACGACTTGTTCAGTAATGAGAGTTGAGTTAGCCTTCAACAGCAAAACTACTATGTCTCAGGGTTTTATAGTGTGAGGAACATCAGCTTTGTGCCATGCAGGTCAATGTATTTCCAGGAAGAAAACTATAAATGTTACAAGCAAGAGGGTCTAACAACTTGTCCATGACTGAGAGTTGAGTTAGCCTTCAACAGCCAAACTAACTATGTGTAAGGGTACAATAATGTGAAGAACATCAGCTTTGTGCCAAGCAGGTCAATGTATTTCCAGGAAGATAATTATAACTGTTACAAGCAAGAGGGTCTAAAAACTTGTTCAGCAATAAGAGTTGAGTTAGCCTGCAACAGCAAAACTAACTACGTATCAGGGTTTTACAGTGAGAATTATATCAGCTTTGTGCCATGCAGGTCAATGTATTTCCAGGAGGTAATGTAACAATGTTACAAGCAAGAAGGTCTAACTTCTTGTCCATCACTGAGAGTTCAGTTAGCCCACAACAGCAAAACTAACTTCGTGTCAGGGCTTTATGGTGCGATGAACATCAGCTTTGTGCCATGCAGATCCTTTAAAGTGAAAGGAAGGAGTAGTGCATATCCAGGAAGAAAACTATAAATGTTACAAGCAAGAGGGTCTAAGAACATGTTCAGTACTGAGAACTGAGTTAGCTTTTAAAAGGAGTACAGCCTAGCTTTCAGCGTTTTTCAGTGTGAAGAACAATAATTTTGTGCAACACAGTCGTTTTCAAGGGAATGGAAGAAGAACTGCAACACTTGTAGGAACTCTCAATGTGAGCAAATTCAGGGTCTTCCAAAAGTTACTCAGAGAGAATTCACTGTGTTTGTGAAAGGAAGAAGGCCTGCCTCTCAGTGTTTGCCATAGTGAGTAACGTCAACTTTTTCCCAAGTAGCACCATTCAAGTGAACGAAAGAAGAACTTTATCTTCTATAAGAAAACTATCACGGGGAGAAGCAAGAGGTTACTGAGTTGTTTACCACTGAGAGTTGAGTTAGTATTTAAGAGGAATACTATTCAGCACTCAGGGTGTTAAGACTGAAGAACATGAACTTTGTGCAAAACAGCCCTTTTCATAGGAATGGAAGAAAAACTGTATGCCTTGAGAGCACTGTATCTTTGTGAGTAGAAAAAGACTATAGCACAAAGTTTCTCTGAGGAAATTCAGCATGTATTTGAAAGCAAAACTGCCTGCATCTCAGTGTTTTCAAAAGTGAGTAACATGAGCTTTGTGCCATGCAGGTCCATTAATGTGAAAGGTAGGAATAGTGTATTTCTAGGAAGAAAAGTATAAACGTTACACTCAAGAGGGTCTAACAACTTGTTCAGCAATGAGAGTTGAGTTAGCCTTCAACAGCAAAACTAACTACCTGTCAGTGTTTTATAATGTAAACAACATCTGCATTGTGCCATTCAGGTCCATTATAGTGAAAGGAAGGAGTAGTACATTTCGAGGAAGAAAACTATAAATGTTACAAGCAAGAGGGTCCAATAAATTGCTCTGCAATGAGAGATGAGTTAGCCTTCAACAGCAAAACTAACTACGTATCAGCGTTTTATACTGTGAAGAACATCAGCTTTTTGCCAAGCAGGTGAATGAATTTCAGGAAGAACACTATAAATGTTACAAGCAAGAGGGTCTAACAACTTCTTTAGCAATGAGAGTTGAGTAAGCCTTGCACAGCAAAACTACCTACGTATCAGCATTTTATACTGTGAAGAACATCAGCTTTGTGCCAAGCAGGTCAATGTATTTCCAGGAAGATAATTATAAATGTTACAAGCAATGGGGTCTAAAAAGTTGTTCAGCAATGAGAGTTGAGTTAGCCTTCAACAACAAAACTAACTACCTGTCAGGGTTTTATAGTGTGAACAACATCAGCATTGTGCCATGCAGGTCTTTTAAAGTGAAAGGAAGGTGTAGCGCATTTCCAGGAAGAAAACTATAAATGTTACAATCAAGAGGGTCTAACAACTTGTTCAGCAAGGAGAGTTGAGTTACCTTTCAACAGCAAAAGTAACTACGTGTCAGGGTTTTATAGTGTGAGGAACATCAGCTTTGAGCCATGCAGGTCAATGTATTTTCAGGAAGAAAACAATAAATGTTACAAACAAGAGGGTCCAACAAATTGTTCAGCAATGAGACTTGAGTTAGCCTTCAACAGCAAAACTAAGTACGTATCAGCGTTTTATACTGTGAAGAACATCAACTTTGTGCCATGCAGTTCATTGTATGTCCAGGAAGAAAACTATAAATTTTACAAGCAAGAGGGTCTAGCAAGTTGTTCAGTACTTAGAGTTGAGTTCGTATTTAAGAGGAATACTGCCCAGCTCGCAGGGTATTAAGAATGAAGAACATTAACTTTGTGCACAACAGCCTTTTTCATTGGACTGGAAGAAACAATGAATAACTTGAGTGAACTGTATCATTGCGAGTAGAAGAAGACTCTAGCACAATGTTTCTCTGAGGGAATTCAGCATGCATTTGAAAGCAAGAATGCCTACATCTGAGTATTTTCAAAAGTGAGTAACATTAGCTTTGTGCCATGCAAGTCCTTTAAACAGAAAGGAGGAAAATGTGTGTTTCTTAAGAAGAAAACTAGAAATGTTACAAGCAAGACGGTCTAACAACTTGTTCAGCAAGGAGAGTTGAGTAACCTTTCAACAGCAAAAGTAACTACGTGTCAGGGTTTTATACTGTGAGGAACATCAGCTTTGAGCCATGCAGGTCAATGTACTTTCAGGAAGAAAACAATAAATGTTACAAGCAAGAGGGTCTAACAAATTGTTCAGCAATGAGACTTGAGTTAGTCTTCAACAGCAAAACTAACTACGTATCAGTGTTTTATACTTTGAAGAACATCAGCTTTGTGCCATGCAGTTCATTGTATGTCCAGGAAGAAAACTATGAATGTTACAAGCAAGAGAGTCTAGCAAGTTGTTCAGGACATAGAGTTGAGTTCGTATTTAAGAGGAATACTGCCCAGCTCCCAGGGTATTAAGAATGAAGAACATTAACTTTGTGCCCAACAGCCCTTTTCATTCGACTGGAAGTAAGCATGAATAACTTGAGTGAACTGTATCATTGCGAGTAGAAGAAGACTCTAGCACAATGTTTCTCTGAGGAAATTCAGCATGCATTTGAAAGCAAGAATGCCTGCATCTGAGTATTTACAAAAGTGAGTAACATTAGCATTGTGCCATGCAGGTCCTTTAAACAGAAAGGAAGAAAATGTGTGTTTCTTAAGAAGAAAACTAGAAATGTTACAAGCAAGAGGGTCTAACAACTTGTTCTGCAATGAGAGTTGAGTTAGCCTTCAACAGCAAAACTACTATGTCACAGGGTTTTATAGTGTGAGGAACATCAGCTTTGTGCCATGCAGGTCAATGTATTTCCAGGAAGATAATTATAAATGTTACAAGCAATAGGGTCTAAAAAGTTGTTCAGCAATGAGAGTTGAGTTAGCCTTCAACAGCAAAACTAACTACATGTCAGGGTTTTATAGTGTAAAGAACATCAGATTTGTGCCATGCAGGTCAATGTATTTCCAGGAAGAAAACTATAAATGTTACAATCAAGAGGTTCTAACAACATGTTCAGCAATGAGAGTTGAGTTAGCCTTCAACAACAAAACTAACTACCTGTCAGGATTTTATAGTGTGAACAACATCAGCATTGTACCATGCCGGTCTTTTAAAGTGAAAGGAAGGAGTAGCGCATTTCCAGGAAGAAAACTATAAATGTTACAAGCAAGAGGGTCTAACAACATGTTCAGTACTGAGAACTGAGTTAGCTTTTAAAAGGAGTACAGCCTAGCTTTCAGCGTTTTTCAGTGTGAAGAACAATAATTTTGTGCAACACAGTCGTTTTCAAGGGAATGGAAGCAGAACTGCAACACTTGTAGGAACTATCAATGTGAGCAAATTCAGGGTCTTCCAAAAGTTACTCAGAGAGAATTCACTGTGTTTGTGAAAGGAAGAAGGCCTGCCTCTCAGTGTTTGCCATAGTGAGTAACGTCAACTTTTTCCCAAGTAGCAACATTCAAGTGAACGAAAGAAGAACTTCATCTTCTATAAGAAAACTATCACGGGGAGAAGCAAGAGGGTCTACTGAGTTGTTTACCACTGAGAGTTGAGTTAGTATTTAAGAGGAATACTATTCAGCGCTCCGGGTGTTAAGACTGAAGAACATGAACTTTGTGCAAAACAGCCCTTTTCATAGGAATGGAAGAAAAACTCTATGCCTTGAGTGCACTGTATCTTTGTGAGTAGAAAAAGACTATAGCACAAAGTTTCTCTGAGGAAATTCAGCATGTATTTGAAAGCAAAACTGCCTGCATCTCAGTGTTTTCAAAAGTGAGTAACATGAGCTTTGTGCCATGCAGGTCCATTAATGTGAAAGGTAGGAATAGTGTATTTCTAGGAAGAAAAGTATAAATGTTACACTCAAGAGGGTCTAACGACTTGTTCAGTAATGAGAGTTGAGTTAGCCTTCAACAGCAAAACTACTATGTCTCAGGGTTTTATAGTGTGAGGAACATCAGCTTTGTGCCATGCAGGTCAATGTATTTCCAGGAAGAAAACTATAAATGTTACAAGCAAGAGGGTCTAACAACTTGTCCATGACTGAGAGTTGAGTTAGCCTTCAACAGCCAAACTAACTATGTGTAAGGGTACTATAATGTGAAGAACATCAGCTTTGTGCCAAGCAGGTCAATGTATTTCCAGGAAGATAATTATAACTGTTACAAGCAAGAGGGTCTAAAAACTTGTTCAGCAATAAGAGTTGAGTTAGCCTGCAACAGCAAAACTAACTACGTATCAGGGTTTTACAGTGAGAATTATATCAGCTTTGTGCCATGCAGGTCAATGTATTTCCAGGAGGTAATGTAACAATGTTACAAGCAAGAAGGTCTAACTTCTTGTCCATCACTGAGAGTTGAGTTAGCCCACAACAGCAAAACTAACTTCGTGTCAGGGCTTTATGGTGCGATGAACATCAGCTTTGTGCCATGCAGATCCTTTAAAGTGAAAGGAAGGAGTAGTGCATATCCAGGAAGAAAACTATAAATGTTACAAGCAAGAGGGTCTAAGAACATGTTCAGTACTGAGAACTGAGTTAGCTTTTAAAAGGAGTACAGCCTAGCTTTCAGCGTTTTTCAGTGTGAAGAACAATAATTTTGTGCAACACAGTCGTTTTCAAGGGAATGGAAGAAGAACTGCAACACTTGTAGGAACTCTCAATGTGAGCAAATTCAGGGTCTTCCAAAAGTTACTCAGAGAGAATTCACTGTGTTTGTGAAAGGAAGAAGGCCTGCCTCTCAGTGTTTGCCATAGTGAGTAACGTCAACTTTTTCCCAAGTAGCACCATTCAAGTGAACGAAAGAAGAACTTTATCTTCTATAAGAAAACTATCACGGGGAGAAGCAAGAGGTTACTGAGTTGTTTACCACTGAGAGTTGAGTTAGTATTTAAGAGGAATACTATTCAGCACTCAGGGTGTTAAGACTGAAGAACATGAACTTTGTGCAAAACAGCCCTTTTCATAGGAATGGAAGAAAAACTGTATGCCTTGAGAGCACTGTATCTTTGTGAGTAGAAAAAGACTATAGCACAAAGTTTCTCTGAGGAAATTCAGCATGTATTTGAAAGCAAAACTGCCTGCATCTCAGTGTTTTCAAAAGTGAGTAACATGAGCTTTGTGCCATGCAGGTCCATTAATGTGAAAGGTAGGAATAGTGTATTTCTAGGAAGAAAAGTATAAACGTTACACTCAAGAGGGTCTAACAACTTGTTCAGCAATGAGAGTTGAGTTAGCCTTCAACAGCAAAACTAACTACCTGTCAGTGTTTTATAATGTGAACAACATCTGCATTGTGCCATTCAGGTCCATTATAGTGAAAGGAAGGAGTAGTACATTTCGAGGAAGAAAACTATAAATGTTACAAGCAAGAGGGTCCAATAAATTGCTCTGCAATGAGAGATGAGTTAGCCTTCAACAGCAAAACTAACTACGTATCAGCATTTTATACTGTGAAGAACATCAGCTTTGTGCCAAGCAGGTCAATGTATTTCCAGGAAGATAATTATAAATGTTACAAGCAATGGGGTCTAAAAAGTTGTTCAGCAATGAGAGTTGAGTTAGCCTTCAACAACAAAACTAACTACCTGTCAGGGTTTTATCGTGTGAACAACATCAGCATTGTGCCATGCAGGTCTTTTAAAGTGAAAGGAAGGTGTAGCGCATTTCCAGGAAGAAAACTATAAATGTTACAATCAAGAGGGTCTAACAACTTGTTCAGCAAGGAGAGTTGAGTTACCTTTCAACAGCAAAAGTAACTACGTGTCAGGGTTTTATAGTGTGAGGAACATCAGCTTTGAGCCATGCAGGTCAATGTATTTTCAGGAAGAAAACAATAAATGTTACAAACAAGAGGGTCCAACAAATTGTTCAGCAATGAGACTTGAGTTAGCCTTCAACAGCAAAACTAAGTACGTATCAGCGTTTTATACTGTGAAGAACATCAACTTTGTGCCATGCAGTTCATTGTATGTCCAGGAAGAAAACTATAAATTTTACAAGCAAGAGGGTCTAGCAAGTTGTTCAGTACTTAGAGTTGAGTTCGTATTTAAGAGGAATACTGCCCAGCTCGCAGGGTATTAAGAATGAAGAACATTAACTTTGTGCACAACAGCCTTTTTCATTGGACTGGAAGAAACAATGAATAACTTGAGTGAACTGTATCATTGCGAGTAGAAGAAGACTCTAGCACAATGTTTCTCTGAGGGAATTCAGCATGCATTTGAAAGCAAGAATGCCTACATCTGAGTATTTTCAAAAGTGAGTAACATTAGCTTTGTGCCATGCAAGTCCTTTAAACAGAAAGGAGGAAAATGTGTGTTTCTTAAGAAGAAAACTAGAAATGTTACAAGCAAGACGGTCTAACAACTTGTTCAGCAAGGAGAGTTGAGTAACCTTTCAACAGCAAAAGTAACTACGTGTCAGGGTTTTATACTGTGAGGAACATCAGCTTTGAGCCATGCAGGTCAATGTACTTTCAGGAAGAAAACAATAAATGTTACAAGCAAGAGGGTCTAACAAATTGTTCAGCAATGAGACTTGAGTTAGTCTTCAACAGCAAAACTAACTACGTATCAGTGTTTTATACTTTGAAGAACATCAGCTTTGTGCCATGCAGTTCATTGTATGTCCAGGAAGAAAACTATGAATGTTACAAGCAAGAGAGTCTAGCAAGTTGTTCAGGACATAGAGTTGAGTTCGTATTTAAGAGGAATACTGCCCAGCTCCCAGGGTATTAAGAATGAAGAACATTAACTTTGTGCCCAACAGCCCTTTTCATTCGACTGGAAGTAAGCATGAATAACTTGAGTGAACTGTATCATTGCGAGTAGAAGAAGACTCTAGCACAATGTTTCTCTGAGGAAATTCAGCATGCATTTGAAAGCAAGAATGCCTGCATCTGAGTATTTACAAAAGTGAGTAACATTAGCATTGTGCCATGCAGGTCCTTTAAACAGAAAGGAAGAAAATGTGTGTTTCTTAAGAAGAAAACTAGAAATGTTACAAGCAAGAGGGTCTAACAACTTGTTCTGCAATGAGAGTTGAGTTAGCCTTCAACAGCAAAACTACTATGTCTCAGGGTTTTATAGTGTGAGGAACATCAGCTTTGTGCCATGCAGGTCAATGTATTTCCAGGAAGATAATTATAAATGTTACAAGCAATGGGGTCTAAAAAGTTGTTCAGCAATGAGAGTTGAGTTAGCCTTCAACAGCAAAACTAACTACATGTCAGGGTTTTATAGTGTGAAGAACATCAGCTTTGTGCCATGCAGGTCAATGTATTTCCAGGAAGAAAACTATAAATGTTACAATCAAGAGGTTCTAACAACTTGTTCAGCAATGAGAGTTGAGTTAGCCTTCAACAACAAAACTAACTACCTGTCAGGATTTTATACTGTGAACAACATCAGCATTGTACCATGCCGGTCTTTTAAAGTGAAAGGAAGGAGTAGCGCATTTCCAGGAAGAAAACTATAAATGTTACAATCAAGAGGGTCTAACAACTTGTTCAGCAATGAGAGTTGAGTTACCTTTCAACAGCAAAAGTAACTACGTGTCAGGGTTTCATAGTGTACGGAACATCAGCTTTGAGCCATGCAGGTCACTGTATTTTCAGGAAGAAAACAATAAATGTTACAAGCAAGAGGGTCTAACAAATTGTTCAGCAATGAGACTTGAGTTAGCCTTCAACAGCAAAACTAACTACGTATCAGCGTTTTATACAGTGAAGAACATCAGCTTTGCATTTGAAAGCAAGAATGCCTACATCTGAGCATTTAAAAAAGTGAGTAACATTAGCTTTGTGCCATGCAGGTCCTTGAAACAGAAAGGAGGAAAATGTGTGTTTCTTAAGAAGAAAACTAGAAATGTTACAAGCAACAGGGTCTAACAACTTGTTCAGCAAGGAGAGTTGAGTTAGCCTTCAACAGCAAAACTACTATGTCTCAGGGTTTTATAGTGTGAGGAACATCAGCTTTGTGCCATGCAGGTCAATGTATTTGCAAGAAGAAAACTATAAATGTTACAAGCAAGAGGGTCTAACAAATTGCTCTGCAATGAGAGATGAGTTAGCCTTCAACAGGAAAACTAACTACGTGTCAGGGTTTTATAGAGTGAAGAACATTAGGTTTGTGCCATGCAGGTCAATGTATGTCCAGGAAGAAAACTATAAATGCTACAAGCAACAGGGTTTAACAACTTATTCAGCCATGAGAGTTGAGTTAACCTTCAACCGCAAAACTAACTATGTGTCAGGGTTTTATAGTGAGAAGAATATCAGCTTTGTGCCATGCAGGTCAATGTATTTCCAGGAAGATAATTATAAATGTTACAAGCAAGAGGGTCTAAAAACTTGTTCAGCAATGAGAGTTGAGTTAGCCTGCAACAGCAAAACTAACTACGTATCAGGGTTTTACAGTGAGAATTATATCAGCTTTGTGCCATGCAGGTCAATGTATTTCCAGGAAGTAATGTAAAAATGTTACAAGCAAGAAGGTCTAACTTCTTGTCCATCACTGAGAGTGAGTTAGCCCACAACAGCAAAACTAACTTTGTGTCAGGGCTTGATGGTGTGATGAACATCAGCTTTGTGCCATGCAGATCCTTTAAAGTGAAAGGAAGGAGTAGTGCATATCCAGGAAGAAAACTATAAATGTTACAAGCAAGAGGTTTTAACAACTTTTTGAGCAAGGACAGTTGAGTTAAACTACAACAGCAAAACTAACTACGTGTCATGGGTTTATAGTGTGAAATACATGAGCTTTGTGCCATGCAGTTCAATGAAAGTGAAAAGAAGAACCACTGTATTTCTAGGAAGAAAACTACTATTGTTAGAAGCAAGAGGGTCTAGCAAGTTGTTCAGTACTTAGAGTTGAGTTAGTATTTAAGAGGAAAACTGCCCAGCTCCCAGGGTGTTAAGAATGAAGAACATTAACTTTGTGCACAACAGCCCTTTTCATTGGACTGGAAGAAACACTGAATAACTTGAGTGAACTGTATCATTGTGAGTAGAAGAAGACTCTAGCACAATGTTTCTCTGAGGGAATTCAGCATGTATTTGAAAGCAAGAATGCTTGCATCTGAGTATTTTCAAAAGTGAGTAACATTAGCTTTGTGCCATGCAGGTCCTTTAAACAGAAAGGAAGAAAATGTGTGTTTCTTAAGAAGAAAACTAGAAACGTTACAAGCAAGAGGGTCTAACAACTTGTTCAGCAAGGAGAGCTGAGTTAGCCTTCAACAGCAAAACTAACTATGTCTCAGGGTTTTATAGTGTGAGGAAGATCAGCTTTGTGCCATGCAGGTCAATGTATTTCCAGGAAGAAAACTATAAATGTTACAAGCAAGAGGGTCTAAGAACATGTTCAGTACTGAGAACTGAGTTAGCTTTTAAAAGGAGTACAGCCTAGCTTTCAGCGTTTTTCAGTGTGAAGAACAATAATTTTGTGCAACACAGTCGTTTTCAAGGGAATGGAAGCAGAACTGCAACACTTGTAGGAACTATCAATGTGAGCAAATTCAGGGTCTTCCAAAAGTTACTCAGAGAGAATTCACTGTGTTTGTGAAAGGAAGAAGGCCTGCCTCTCAGTGTTTGCCATAGTGAGTAACGTCAACTTTTTCCCAAGTAGCAACATTCAAGTGAACGAAAGAAGAACTTCATCTTCTATAAGAAAACTATCACGGGGAGAAGCAAGAGGGTCTACTGAGTTGTTTACCACTGAGAGTTGAGTTAGTATTTAAGAGGAATACTATTCAGCGCTCAGGGTGTTAAGACTGAAGAACATGAACTTTGTGCAAAACAGCCCTTTTCATAGGAATGGAAGAAAAACTGTATGCCTTGAGTGCACTGTATCTTTGTGAGTAGAAAAAGACTATAGCACAAAGTTTCTCTGAGGAAATTCAGCATGTATTTGAAAGCAAAACTGCCTGCATCTCAGTGTTTTCAAAAGTGAGTAACATGAGCTTTGTGCCATGCAGGTCCATTAATGTGAAAGGTAGGAATAGTGTATTTCTAGGAAGAAAAGTATAAATGTTACACTCAAGAGGGTCTAACGACTTGTTCAGTAATGAGAGTTGAGTTAGCCTTCAACAGCAAAACTACTATGTCTCAGGGTTTTATAGTGTGAGGAACATCAGCTTTGTGCCATGCAGGTCAATGTATTTCCAGGAAGAAAACTATAAATGTTACAAGCAAGAGGGTCTAACAACTTGTCCATGACTGAGAGTTGAGTTAGCCTTCAACAGCCAAACTAACTATGTGTAAGGGTACTATAATGTGAAGAACATCAGCTTTGTGCCAAGCAGGTCAATGTATTTCCAGGAAGATAATTATAACTGTTACAAGCAAGAGGGTCTAAAAACTTGTTCAGCAATAAGAGTTGAGTTAGCCTGCAACAGCAAAACTAACTACGTATCAGGGTTTTACAGTGAGAATTATATCAGCTTTGTGCCATGCAGGTCAATGTATTTCCAGGAGGTAATGTAACAATGTTACAAGCAAGAAGGTCTAACTTCTTGTCCATCACTGAGAGTTGAGTTAGCCCACAACAGCAAAACTAACTTCGTGTCAGGGCTTTATGGTGCGATGAACATCAGCTTTGTGCCATGCAGATCCTTTAAAGTGAAAGGAAGGAGTAGTGCATATCCAGGAAGAAAACTATAAATGTTACAAGCAAGAGGGTCTAAGAACATGTTCAGTACTGAGAACTGAGTTAGCTTTTAAAAGGAGTACAGCCTAGCTTTCAGCGTTTTTCAGTGTGAAGAACAATAATTTTGTGCAACACAGTCGTTTTCAAGGGAATGGAAGAAGAACTGCAACACTTGTAGGAACTCTCAATGTGAGCAAATTCAGGGTCTTCCAAAAGTTACTCAGAGAGAATTCACTGTGTTTGTGAAAGGAAGAAGGCCTGCCTCTCAGTGTTTGCCATAGTGAGTAACGTCAACTTTTTCCCAAGTAGCACCATTCAAGTGAACGAAAGAAGAACTTTATCTTCTATAAGAAAACTATCACGGGGAGAAGCAAGAGGTTACTGAGTTGTTTACCACTGAGAGTTGAGTTAGTATTTAAGAGGAATACTATTCAGCACTCAGGGTGTTAAGACTGAAGAACATGAACTTTGTGCAAAACAGCCCTTTTCATAGGAATGGAAGAAAAACTGTATGCCTTGAGAGCACTGTATCTTTGTGAGTAGAAAAAGACTATAGCACAAAGTTTCTCTGAGGAAATTCAGCATGTATTTGAAAGCAAAACTGCCTGCATCTCAGTGTTTTCAAAAGTGAGTAACATGAGCTTTGTGCCATGCAGGTCCATTAATGTGAAAGGTAGGAATAGTGTATTTCTAGGAAGAAAAGTATAAACGTTACACTCAAGAGGGTCTAACAACTTGTTCAGCAATGAGAGTTGAGTTAGCCTTCAACAGCAAAACTAACTACCTGTCAGTGTTTTATAATGTAAACAACATCTGCATTGTGCCATTCAGGTCCATTATAGTGAAAGGAAGGAGTAGTACATTTCGAGGAAGAAAACTATAAATGTTACAAGCAAGAGGGTCCAATAAATTGCTCTGCAATGAGAGATGAGTTAGCCTTCAACAGCAAAACTAACTACGTATCAGCATTTTATACTGTGAAGAACATCAGCTTTGTGCCAAGCAGGTCAATGTATTTCCAGGAAGATAATTATAAATGTTACAAGCAATGGGGTCTAAAAAGTTGTTCAGCAATGAGAGTTGAGTTAGCCTTCAACAACAAAACTAACTACCTGTCAGGGTTTTATAGTGTGAACAACATCAGCATTGTGCCATGCAGGTCTTTTAAAGTGAAAGGAAGGTGTAGCGCATTTCCAGGAAGAAAACTATAAATGTTACAATCAAGAGGGTCTAACAACTTGTTCAGCAAGGAGAGTTGAGTTACCTTTCAACAGCAAAAGTAACTACGTGTCAGGGTTTTATAGTGTGAGGAACATCAGCTTTGAGCCATGCAGGTCAATGTATTTTCAGGAAGAAAACAATAAATGTTACAAACAAGAGGGTCCAACAAATTGTTCAGCAATGAGACTTGAGTTAGCCTTCAACAGCAAAACTAAGTACGTATCAGCGTTTTATACTGTGAAGAACATCAACTTTGTGCCATGCAGTTCATTGTATGTCCAGGAAGAAAACTATAAATTTTACAAGCAAGAGGGTCTAGCAAGTTGTTCAGTACTTAGAGTTGAGTTCGTATTTAAGAGGAATACTGCCCAGCTCGCAGGGTATTAAGAATGAAGAACATTAACTTTGTGCACAACAGCCTTTTTCATTGGACTGGAAGAAACAATGAATAACTTGAGTGAACTGTATCATTGCGAGTAGAAGAAGACTCTAGCACAATGTTTCTCTGAGGGAATTCAGCATGCATTTGAAAGCAAGAATGCCTACATCTGAGTATTTTCAAAAGTGAGTAACATTAGCTTTGTGCCATGCAAGTCCTTTAAACAGAAAGGAGGAAAATGTGTGTTTCTTAAGAAGAAAACTAGAAATGTTACAAGCAAGACGGTCTAACAACTTGTTCAGCAAGGAGAGTTGAGTAACCTTTCAACAGCAAAAGTAACTACGTGTCAGGGTTTTATACTGTGAGGAACATCAGCTTTGAGCCATGCAGGTCAATGTACTTTCAGGAAGAAAACAATAAATGTTACAAGCAAGAGGGTCTAACAAATTGTTCAGCAATGAGACTTGAGTTAGTCTTCAACAGCAAAACTAACTACGTATCAGTGTTTTATACTTTGAAGAACATCAGCTTTGTGCCATGCAGTTCATTGTATGTCCAGGAAGAAAACTATGAATGTTACAAGCAAGAGAGTCTAGCAAGTTGTTCAGGACATAGAGTTGAGTTCGTATTTAAGAGGAATACTGCCCAGCTCCAAGGGTATTAAGAATGAAGAACATTAACTTTGTGCCCAACATCCCTTTTCATTCGACTGGAAGTAAGCATGAATAACTTGAGTGAACTGTATCATTGCGAGTAGAAGAAGACTCTAGCACAATGTTTCTCTGAGGAAATTCAGCATGCATTTGAAAGCAAGAATGCCTGCATCTGAGTATTTACAAAAGTGAGTAACATTAGCATTGTGCCATGCAGGTCCTTTAAACAGAAAGGAAGAAAATGTGTGTTTCTTAAGAAGAAAACTAGAAATGTTACAAGCAAGAGGGTCTAACAACTTGTTCTGCAATGAGAGTTGAGTTAGCCTTCAACAGCAAAACTACTATGTCTCAGGGTTTTATAGTGTGAGGAACATCAGCTTTGTGCCATGCAGGTCAATGTATTTCCAGGAAGATAATTATAAATGTTACAAGCAATGGGGTCTAAAAAGTTGTTCAGCAATGAGAGTTGAGTTAGCCTTCAACAGCAAAACTAACTACATGTCAGGGTTTTATAGTGTGAAGAACATCAGCTTTGTGCCATGCAGGTCAATGTATTTCCAGGAAGAAAACTATAAATGTTACAATCAAGAGGTTCTAACAACTTGTTCAGCAATGAGAGTTGAGTTAGCCTTCAACAACAAAACTAACTACCTGTCAGGATTTTATACTGTGAACAACATCAGCATTGTACCATGCCGGTCTTTTAAAGTGAAAGGAAGGAGTAGCGCATTTCCAGGAAGAAAACTATAAATGTTACAATCAAGAGGGTCTAACAACTTGTTCAGCAATGAGAGTTGAGTTACCTTTCAACAGCAAAAGTAACTACGTGTCAGGGTTTCATAGTGTGCGGAACATCAGCTTTGAGCCATGCAGGTCACTGTATTTTCAGGAAGAAAACAATAAATGTTACAAGCAAGAGGGTCTAACAAATTGTTCAGCAATGAGACTTGAGTTAGCCTTCAACAGCAAAACTAACTACGTATCAGCGTTTTATACAGTGAAGAACATCAGCTTTGCATTTGAAAGCAAGAATGCCTACATCTGAGCATTTAAAAAAGTGAGTAACATTAGCTTTGTGCCATGCAGGTCCTTGAAACAGAAAGGAGGAAAATGTGTGTTTCTTAAGAAGAAAACTAGAAATGTTACAAGCAACAGGGTCTAACAACTTGTTCAGCAAGGAGAGTTGAGTTAGCCTTCAACAGCAAAACTACTATGTCTCAGGGTTTTATAGTGTGAGGAACATCAGCTTTGTGCCATGCAGGTCAATGTATTTGCAAGAAGAAAACTATAAATGTTACAAGCAAGAGGGTCTAACAAATTGCTCTGCAATGAGAGATGAGTTAGCCTTCAACAGGAAAACTAACTACGTGTCAGGGTTTTATAGAGTGAAGAACATTAGGTTTGTGCCATGCAGGTCAATGTATGTCCAGGAAGAAAACTATAAATGCTACAAGCAACAGGGTTTAACAACTTATTCAGCCATGAGAGTTGAGTTAACCTTCAACCGCAAAACTAACTATGTGTCAGGGTTTTATAGTGAGAAGAATATCAGCTTTGTGCCATGCAGGTCAATGTATTTCCAGGAAGATAATTATAAATGTTACAAGCAAGAGGGTCTAAAATCTTGTTCAGCAATGAGAGTTGAGTTAGCCTGCAACAGCAAAACTAACTACGTATCAGGGTTTTACAGTGAGAATTATATCAGCTTTGTGCCATGCAGGTCAATGTATTTCCAGGAAGTAATGTAAAAATGTTACAAGCAAGAAGGTCTAACTTCTTGTCCATCACTGAGAGTGAGTTAGCCCACAACAGCAAAACTAACTTTGTGTCAGGGCTTGATGGTGTGATGAACATCAGCTTTGTGCCATGCAGATCCTTTAAAGTGAAAGGAAGGAGTAGTGCATATCCAGGAAGAAAACTATAAATGTTACAAGCAAGAGGTTTTAACAACTTTTTGAGCAAGGACAGTTGAGTTAAACTACAACAGCAAAACTAACTACGTGTCATGGGTTTATAGTGTGAAATACATGAGCTTTGTGCCATGCAGTTCAATGAAAGTGAAAAGAAGAACCACTGTATTTCTAGGAAGAAAACTACTATTGTTAGAAGCAAGAGGGTCTAGCAAGTTGTTCAGTACTTAGAGTTGAGTTAGTATTTAAGAGGAAAACTGCCCAGCTCCCAGGGTGTTAAGAATGAAGAACATTAACTTTGTGCACAACAGCCCTTTTCATTGGACTGGAAGAAACACTGAATAACTTGAGTGAACTGTATCATTGTGAGTAGAAGAAGACTCTAGCACAATGTTTCTCTGAGGGAATTCAGCATGTATTTGAAAGCAAGAATGCTTGCATCTGAGTATTTTCAAAAGTGAGTAACATTAGCTTTGTGCCATGCAGGTCCTTTAAACAGAAAGGAAGAAAATGTGTGTTTCTTAAGAAGAAAACTAGAAACGTTACAAGCAAGAGGGTCTAACAACTTGTTCAGCAAGGAGAGCTGAGTTAGCCTTCAACAGCAAAACTAACTATGTCTCAGGGTTTTATAGTGTGAGGAAGATCAGCTTTGTGCCATGCAGGTCAATGTATTTCCAGGAAGAAAACTATAAATGTTACAAGCAAGAGGGTCTAACAACATGTTCAGTACTGAGAACTGAGTTAGCTTTTAAAAGGAGTACAGCCTAGCTTTCAGCGTTTTTCAGTGTGAAGAACAATAATTTTGTGCAACACAGTCGTTTTCAAGGGAATGGAAGCAGAACTGCAACACTTGTAGGAACTATCAATGTGAGCAAATTCAGGGTCTTCCAAAAGTTACTCAGAGAGAATTCACTGTGTTTGTGAAAGGAAGAAGGCCTGCCTCTCAGTGTTTGCCATAGTGAGTAACGTCAACTTTTTCCCAAGTAGCAACATTCAAGTGAACGAAAGAAGAACTTCATCTTCTATAAGAAAACTATCACGGGGAGAAGCAAGAGGGTCTACTGAGTTGTTTACCACTGAGAGTTGAGTTAGTATTTAAGAGGAATACTATTCAGCGCTCAGGGTGTTAAGACTGAAGAACATGAACTTTGTGCAAAACAGCCCTTTTCATAGGAATGGAAGAAAAACTGTATGCCTTGAGTGCACTGTATCTTTGTGAGTAGAAAAAGACTATAGCACAAAGTTTCTCTGAGGAAATTCAGCATGTATTTGAAAGCAAAACTGCCTGCATCTCAGTGTTTTCAAAAGTGAGTAACATGAGCTTTGTGCCATGCAGGTCCATTAATGTGAAAGGTAGGAATAGTGTATTTCTAGGAAGAAAAGTATAAATGTTACACTCAAGAGGGTCTAACGACTTGTTCAGTAATGAGAGTTGAGTTAGCCTTCAACAGCAAAACTACTATGTCTCAGGGTTTTATAGTGTGAGGAACATCAGCTTTGTGCCATGCAGGTCAATGTATTTCCAGGAAGAAAACTATAAATGTTACAAGCAAGAGGGTCTAACAACTTGTCCATGACTGAGAGTTGAGTTAGCCTTCAACAGCCAAACTAACTATGTGTAAGGGTACTATAATGTGAAGAACATCAGCTTTGTGCCAAGCAGGTCAATGTATTTCCAGGAAGATAATTATAACTGTTACAAGCAAGAGGGTCTAAAAACTTGTTCAGCAATAAGAGTTGAGTTAGCCTGCAACAGCAAAACTAACTACGTATCAGGGTTTTACAGTGAGAATTATATCAGCTTTGTGCCATGCAGGTCAATGTATTTCCAGGAGGTAATGTAACAATGTTACAAGCAAGAAGGTCTAACTTCTTGTCCATCACTGAGAGTTGAGTTAGCCCACAACAGCAAAACTAACTTCGTGTCAGGGCTTTATGGTGCGATGAACATCAGCTTTGTGCCATGCAGATCCTTTAAAGTGAAAGGAAGGAGTAGTGCATATCCAGGAAGAAAACTATAAATGTTACAAGCAAGAGGGTCTAAGAACATGTTCAGTACTGAGAACTGAGTTAGCTTTTAAAAGGAGTACAGCCTAGCTTTCAGCGTTTTTCAGTGTGAAGAACAATAATTTTGTGCAACACAGTCGTTTTCAAGGGAATGGAAGAAGAACTGCAACACTTGTAGGAACTCTCAATGTGAGCAAATTCAGGGTCTTCCAAAAGTTACTCAGAGAGAATTCACTGTGTTTGTGAAAGGAAGAAGGCCTGCCTCTCAGTGTTTGCCATAGTGAGTAACGTCAACTTTTTCCCAAGTAGCACCATTCAAGTGAACGAAAGAAGAACTTTATCTTCTATAAGAAAACTATCACGGGGAGAAGCAAGAGGTTACTGAGTTGTTTACCACTGAGAGTTGAGTTAGTATTTAAGAGGAATACTATTCAGCACTCAGGGTGTTAAGACTGAAGAACATGAACTTTGTGCAAAACAGCCCTTTTCATAGGAATGGAAGAAAAACTGTATGCCTTGAGAGCACTGTATCTTTGTGAGTAGAAAAAGACTATAGCACAAAGTTTCTCTGAGGAAATTCAGCATGTATTTGAAAGCAAAACTGCCTGCATCTCAGTGTTTTCAAAAGTGAGTAACATGAGCTTTGTGCCATGCAGGTCCATTAATGTGAAAGGTAGGAATAGTGTATTTCTAGGAAGAAAAGTATAAACGTTACACTCAAGAGGGTCTAACAACTTGTTCAGCAATGAGAGTTGAGTTAGCCTTCAACAGCAAAACTAACTACCTGTCAGTGTTTTATAATGTAAACAACATCTGCATTGTGCCATTCAGGTCCATTATAGTGAAAGGAAGGAGTAGTACATTTCGAGGAAGAAAACTATAAATGTTACAAGCAAGAGGGTCCAATAAATTGCTCTGCAATGAGAGATGAGTTAGCCTTCAACAGCAAAACTAACTACGTATCAGCGTTTTATACTGTGAAGAACATCAGCTTTTTGCCAAGCAGGTGAATGAATTTCAGGAAGAACACTATAAATGTTACAAGCAAGAGGGTCTAACAACTTCTTTAGCAATGAGAGTTGAGTAAGCCTTGCACAGCAAAACTACCTACGTATCAGCATTTTATACTGTGAAGAACATCAGCTTTGTGCCAAGCAGGTCAATGTATTTCCAGGAAGATAATTATAAATGTTACAAGCAATGGGGTCTAAAAAGTTGTTCAGCAATGAGAGTTGAGTTAGCCTTCAACAACAAAACTAACTACCTGTCAGGGTTTTATAGTGTGAACAACATCAGCATTGTGCCATGCAGGTCTTTTAAAGTGAAAGGAAGGTGTAGCGCATTTCCAGGAAGAAAACTATAAATGTTACAATCAAGAGGGTCTAACAACTTGTTCAGCAAGGAGAGTTGAGTTACCTTTCAACAGCAAAAGTAACTACGTGTCAGGGTTTTATAGTGTGAGGAACATCAGCTTTGAGCCATGCAGGTCAATGTATTTTCAGGAAGAAAACAATAAATGTTACAAACAAGAGGGTCCAACAAATTGTTCAGCAATGAGACTTGAGTTAGCCTTCAACAGCAAAACTAAGTACGTATCAGCGTTTTATACTGTGAAGAACATCAACTTTGTGCCATGCAGTTCATTGTATGTCCAGGAAGAAAACTATAAATTTTACAAGCAAGAGGGTCTAGCAAGTTGTTCAGTACTTAGAGTTGAGTTCGTATTTAAGAGGAATACTGCCCAGCTCGCAGGGTATTAAGAATGAAGAACATTAACTTTGTGCACAACAGCCTTTTTCATTGGACTGGAAGAAACAATGAATAACTTGAGTGAACTGTATCATTGCGAGTAGAAGAAGACTCTAGCACAATGTTTCTCTGAGGGAATTCAGCATGCATTTGAAAGCAAGAATGCCTACATCTGAGTATTTTCAAAAGTGAGTAACATTAGCTTTGTGCCATGCAAGTCCTTTAAACAGAAAGGAGGAAAATGTGTGTTTCTTAAGAAGAAAACTAGAAATGTTACAAGCAAGACGGTCTAACAACTTGTTCAGCAAGGAGAGTTGAGTAACCTTTCAACAGCAAAAGTAACTACGTGTCAGGGTTTTATACTGTGAGGAACATCAGCTTTGAGCCATGCAGGTCAATGTACTTTCAGGAAGAAAACAATAAATGTTACAAGCAAGAGGGTCTAACAAATTGTTCAGCAATGAGACTTGAGTTAGTCTTCAACAGCAAAACTAACTACGTATCAGTGTTTTATACTTTGAAGAACATCAGCTTTGTGCCATGCAGTTCATTGTATGTCCAGGAAGAAAACTATGAATGTTACAAGCAAGAGAGTCTAGCAAGTTGTTCAGGACATAGAGTTGAGTTCGTATTTAAGAGGAATACTGCCCAGCTCCCAGGGTATTAAGAATGAAGAACATTAACTTTGTGCCCAACAGCCCTTTTCATTCGACTGGAAGTAAGCATGAATAACTTGAGTGAACTGTATCATTGCGAGTAGAAGAAGACTCTAGCACAATGTTTCTCTGAGGAAATTCAGCATGCATTTGAAAGCAAGAATGCCTGCATCTGAGTATTTACAAAAGTGAGTAACATTAGCATTGTGCCATGCAGGTCCTTTAAACAGAAAGGAAGAAAATGTGTGTTTCTTAAGAAGAAAACTAGAAATGTTACAAGCAAGAGGGTCTAACAACTTGTTCTGCAATGAGAGTTGAGTTAGCCTTCAACAGCAAAACTACTATGTCTCAGGGTTTTATAGTGTGAGGAACATCAGCTTTGTGCCATGCAGGTCAATGTATTTCCAGGAAGATAATTATAAATGTTACAAGCAATGGGGTCTAAAAAGTTGTTCAGCAATGAGAGTTGAGTTAGCCTTCAACAGCAAAACTAACTACATGTCAGGGTTTTATAGTGTGAAGAACATCAGCTTTGTGCCATGCAGGTCAATGTATTTCCAGGAAGAAAACTATAAATGTTACAATCAAGAGGTTCTAACAACTTGTTCAGCAATGAGAGTTGAGTTAGCCTTCAACAACAAAACTAACTACCTGTCAGGATTTTATACTGTGAACAACATCAGCATTGTACCATGCCGGTCTTTTAAAGTGAAAGGAAGGAGTAGCGCATTTCCAGGAAGAAAACTATAAATGTTACAATCAAGAGGGTCTAACAACTTGTTCAGCAATGAGAGTTGAGTTACCTTTCAACAGCAAAAGTAACTACATGTCAGGGTTTCATAGTGTGCGGAACATCAGCTTTGAGCCATGCAGGTCACTGTATTTTCAGGAAGAAAACAATAAATGTTACAAGCAAGAGGGTCTAACAAATTGTTCAGCAATGAGACTTGAGTTAGCCTTCAACAGCAAAACTAACTACGTATCAGCGTTTTATACAGTGAAGAACATCAGCTTTGCATTTGAAAGCAAGAATGCCTACATCTGAGCATTTAAAAAAGTGAGTAACATTAGCTTTGTGCCATGCAGGTCCTTGAAACAGAAAGGAGGAAAATGTGTGTTTCTTAAGAAGAAAACTAGAAATGTTACAAGCAACAGGGTCTAACAATTTGTTCAGCAAGGAGAGTTGAGTTAGCCTTCAACAGCAAAACTACTATGTCTCAGGGTTTTATAGTGTGAGGAACATCAGCTTTGTGCCATGCAGGACAATGTATTTGCAAGAAGAAAACTATAAATGTTACAAGCAAGAGGGTCTAACAAATTGCTCTGCAATGAGAGATGAGTTAGCCTTCAACAGGAAAACTAACTACGTGTCAGGGTTTTATAGAGTGAAGAACATTAGGTTTGTGCCATGCAGGTCAATGTATGTCCAGGAAGAAAACTATAAATGCTACAAGCAACAGGGTTTAACAACTTATTCAGCCATGAGAGTTGAGTTAACCTTCAACCGCAAAACTATGTGTCAGGGTTTTATAGTGAGAAGAATATCAGCTTTGTGCCATGCAGGTCAATGTATTTCCAGGAAGATAATTATAAATGTTACAAGCAAGAGGGTCTAAAAACTTGTTCAGCAATGAGAGTTGAGTTAGCCTGCAACAGCAAAACTAACTACGTATCAGGGTTTTACAGTGAGAATTATATCAGCTTTGTGCCATGCAGGTCAATGTATTTCCAGGAAGTAATGTAAAAATGTTACAAGCAAGAAGGTCTAACTTCTTGTCCATCACTGAGAGTGGGTTAGCCCACAACAGCAAAACTAACTTTGTGTCAGGGCTTGATGGTGTGATGAACATCAGCTTTGTGCCATGCAGATCCTTTAAAGTGAAAGGAAGGAGTAGTGCATATCCAGGAAGAAAACTATAAATGTTACAAGCAAGAGGTTTTAACAACTTTTTGAGCAAGGACAGTTGAGTTAAACTACAACAGCAAAACTAACTACGTGTCATGGGTTTATAGTGTGAAATACATGAGCTTTGTGCCATGCAGTTCAATGAAAGTGAAAAGAAGAACCACTGTATTTCTAGGAAGAAAACTACTATTGTTAGAAGCAAGAGGGTCTAGCAAGTTGTTCAGTACTTAGAGTTGAGTTAGTATTTAAGAGGAAAACTGCCCAGCTCCCAGGGTGTTAAGAATGAAGAACAGTAACTTTGTGCACAACAGCCCTTTTCATTGGACTGGAAGAAACACTGAATAACTTGAGTGAACTGTATCATTGTGAGTAGAAGAAGACTCTAGCACAATGTTTCTCTGAGGGAGTTCAGCATGTATTTGAAAGCAAGAATGCTTGCATCTGAGTATTTTCAAAAGTGAGTAACATTAGCTTTGTGCCATGCAGGTCCTTTAAACAGAAAGGAAGAAAATGTGTGTTTCTTAAGAAGAAAACTAGAAACGTTACAAGCAAGAGGGTCTAACAACTTGTTCAGCAAGGAGAGCTGAGTTAGCCTTCAACAGCAAAACTAACTATGTCTCAGGGTTTTATAGTGTGAGGAAGATCAGCTTTGTGCCATGCAGGTCAATGTATTTCCAGGAAGAAAACTATAAATGTTACAAGCAAGAGGGTCTAACAACATGTTCAGTACTGAGAACTGAGTTAGCTTTTAAAAGGAGTACAGCCTAGCTTTCAGCGTTTTTCAGTGTGAAGAACAATAATTTTGTGCAACACAGTCGTTTTCAAGGGAATGGAAGCAGAACTGCAACACTTGTAGGAACTATCAATGTGAGCAAATTCAGGGTCTTCCAAAAGTTACTCAGAGAGAATTCACTGTGTTTGTGAAAGGAAGAAGGCCTGCCTCTCAGTGTTTGCCATAGTGAGTAACGTCAACTTTTTCCCAAGTAGCAACATTCAAGTGAACGAAAGAAGAACTTTATCTTCTAAAAGAAAACTATCACGGGGAGAAGCAAGAGGGTCTACTGAGTTGTTTACCACTGAGAGTTGAGTTAGTATTTAAGAGGAATACTATTCAGCGCTCAGGGTGTTAAGACTGAAGAACATGAACTTTGTGCAAAACAGCCCTTTTCATAGGAATGGAAGAAAAACTGTATGCCTTGAGTGCACTGTATCTTTGTGAGTAGAAAAAGACTATAGCACAAAGTTTCTCTGAGGAAATTCAGCATGTATTTGAAAGCAAAACTGCCTGCATCTCAGTGTTTTCAAAAGTGAGTAACATGAGCTTTGTGCCATGCAGGTCCATTAATGTGAAAGGTAGGAATAGTGTATTTCTAGGAAGAAAAGTATAAATGTTACACTCAAGAGGGTCTAACGACTTGTTCAGTAATGAGAGTTGAGTTAGCCTTCAACAGCAAAACTACTATGTCTCAGGGTTTTATAGTGTGAGGAACATCAGCTTTGTGCCATGCAGGTCAATGTATTTCCAGGAAGAAAACTATAAATGTTACAAGCAAGAGGGTCTAACAACTTGTCCATGACTGAGAGTTGAGTTAGCCTTCAACAGCCAAACTAACTATGTGTAAGGGTACAATAATGTGAAGAACATCAGCTTTGTGCCAAGCAGGTCAATGTATTTCCAGGAAGATAATTATAACTGTTACAAGCAAGAGGGTCTAAAAACTTGTTCAGCAATAAGAGTTGAGTTAGCCTGCAACAGCAAAACTAACTACGTATCAGGGTTTTACAGTGAGAATTATATCAGCTTTGTGCCATGCAGGTCAATGTATTTCCAGGAGGTAATGTAACAATGTTACAAGCAAGAAGGTCTAACTTCTTGTCCATCACTGAGAGTTGAGTTAGCCCACAACAGCAAAACTAACTTCGTGTCAGGGCTTTATGGTGCGATGAACATCAGCTTTGTGCCATGCAGATCCTTTAAAGTGAAAGGAAGGAGTAGTGCATATCCAGGAAGAAAACTATAAATGTTACAAGCAAGAGGGTCTAAGAACATGTTCAGTACTGAGAACTGAGTTAGCTTTTAAAAGGAGTACAGCCTAGCTTTCAGCGTTTTTCAGTGTGAAGAACAATAATTTTGTGCAACACAGTCGTTTTCAAGGGAATGGAAGAAGAACTGCAACACTTGTAGGAACTCTCAATGTGAGCAAATTCAGGGTCTTCCAAAAGTTACTCAGAGAGAATTCACTGTGTTTGTGAAAGGAAGAAGGCCTGCCTCTCAGTGTTTGCCATAGTGAGTAACGTCAACTTTTTCCCAAGTAGCACCATTCAAGTGAACGAAAGAAGAACTTTATCTTCTATAAGAAAACTATCACGGGGAGAAGCAAGAGGTTACTGAGTTGTTTACCACTGAGAGTTGAGTTAGTATTTAAGAGGAATACTATTCAGCACTCAGGGTGTTAAGACTGAAGAACATGAACTTTGTGCAAAACAGCCCTTTTCATAGGAATGGAAGAAAAACTGTATGCCTTGAGAGCACTGTATCTTTGTGAGTAGAAAAAGACTATAGCACAAAGTTTCTCTGAGGAAATTCAGCATGTATTTGAAAGCAAAACTGCCTGCATCTCAGTGTTTTCAAAAGTGAGTAACATGAGCTTTGTGCCATGCAGGTCCATTAATGTGAAAGGTAGGAATAGTGTATTTCTAGGAAGAAAAGTATAAACGTTACACTCAAGAGGGTCTAACAACTTGTTCAGCAATGAGAGTTGAGTTAGCCTTCAACAGCAAAACTAACTACCTGTCAGTGTTTTATAATGTAAACAACATCTGCATTGTGCCATTCAGGTCCATTATAGTGAAAGGAAGGAGTAGTACATTTCGAGGAAGAAAACTATAAATGTTACAAGCAAGAGGGTCCAATAAATTGCTCTGCAATGAGAGATGAGTTAGCCTTCAACAGCAAAACTAACTACGTATCAGCGTTTTATACTGTGAAGAACATCAGCTTTTTGCCAAGCAGGTGAATGAATTTCAGGAAGAACACTATAAATGTTACAAGCAAGAGGGTCTAACAACTTCTTTAGCAATGAGAGTTGAGTAAGCCTTGCACAGCAAAACTACCTACGTATCAGCATTTTATACTGTGAAGAACATCAGCTTTGTGCCAAGCAGGTCAATGTATTTCCAGGAAGATAATTATAAATGTTACAAGCAATGGGGTCTAAAAAGTTGTTCAGCAATGAGAGTTGAGTTAGCCTTCAACAACAAAACTAACTACCTGTCAGGGTTTTATAGTGTGAACAACATCAGCATTGTGCCATGCAGGTCTTTTAAAGTGAAAGGAAGGTGTAGCGCATTTCCAGGAAGAAAACTATAAATGTTACAATCAAGAGGGTCTAACAACTTGTTCAGCAAGGAGAGTTGAGTTACCTTTCAACAGCAAAAGTAACTACGTGTCAGGGTTTTATAGTGTGAGGAACATCAGCTTTGAGCCATGCAGGTCAATGTATTTTCAGGAAGAAAACAATAAATGTTACAAACAAGAGGGTCCAACAAATTGTTCAGCAATGAGACTTGAGTTAGCCTTCAACAGCAAAACTAAGTACGTATCAGCGTTTTATACTGTGAAGAACATCAACTTTGTGCCATGCAGTTCATTGTATGTCCAGGAAGAAAACTATAAATTTTACAAGCAAGAGGGTCTAGCAAGTTGTTCAGTACTTAGAGTTGAGTTCGTATTTAAGAGGAATACTGCCCAGCTCGCAGGGTATTAAGAATGAAGAACATTAACTTTGTGCACAACAGCCTTTTTCATTGGACTGGAAGAAACAATGAATAACTTGAGTGAACTGTATCATTGCGAGTAGAAGAAGACTCTAGCACAATGTTTCTCTGAGGGAATTCAGCATGCATTTGAAAGCAAGAATGCCTACATCTGAGTATTTTCAAAAGTGAGTAACATTAGCTTTGTGCCATGCAAGTCCTTTAAACAGAAAGGAGGAAAATGTGTGTTTCTTAAGAAGAAAACTAGAAATGTTACAAGCAAGACGGTCTAACAACTTGTTCAGCAAGGAGAGTTGAGTAACCTTTCAACAGCAAAAGTAACTACGTGTCAGGGTTTTATACTGTGAGGAACATCAGCTTTGAGCCATGCAGGTCAATGTACTTTCAGGAAGAAAACAATAAATGTTACAAGCAAGAGGGTCTAACAAATTGTTCAGCAATGAGACTTGAGTTAGTCTTCAACAGCAAAACTAACTACGTATCAGTGTTTTATACTTTGAAGAACATCAGCTTTGTGCCATGCAGTTCATTGTATGTCCAGGAAGAAAACTATGAATGTTACAAGCAAGAGAGTCTAGCAAGTTGTTCAGGACATAGAGTTGAGTTCGTATTTAAGAGGAATACTGCCCAGCTCCCAGGGTATTAAGAATGAAGAACATTAACTTTGTGCCCAACAGCCCTTTTCATTCGACTGGAAGTAAGCATGAATAACTTGAGTGAACTGTATCATTGCGAGTAGAAGAAGACTCTAGCACAATGTTTCTCTGAGGAAATTCAGCATGCATTTGAAAGCAAGAATGCCTGCATCTGAGTATTTACAAAAGTGAGTAACATTAGCATTGTGCCATGCAGGTCCTTTAAACAGAAAGGAAGAAAATGTGTGTTTCTTAAGAAGAAAACTAGAAATGTTACAAGCAAGAGGGTCTAACAACTTGTTCTGCAATGAGAGTTGAGTTAGCCTTCAACAGCAAAACTACTATGTCACAGGGTTTTATAGTGTGAGGAACATCAGCTTTGTGCCATGCAGGTCAATGTATTTCCAGGAAGATAATTATAAATGTTACAAGCAATGGGGTCTAAAAAGTTGTTCAGCAATGAGAGTTGAGTTAGCCTTCAACAGCAAAACTAACTACATGTCAGGGTTTTATAGTGTGAAGAACATCAGATTTGTTCCATGCAGGTCAATGTATTTCCAGGAAGAAAACTATAAATGTTACAATCAAGAGGTTCTAACAACATGTTCAGCAATGAGAGTTGAGTTAGCCTTCAACAACAAAACTAACTACCTGTCAGGATTTTATAGTGTGAACAACATCAGCATTGTACCATGCCGGTCTTTTAAAGTGAAAGGAAGGAGTAGCGCATTTCCAGGAAGAAAACTATAAATGTTACAAGCAAGAGGGTCTAACAACATGTTCAGTACTGAGAACTGAGTTAGCTTTTAAAAGGAGTACAGCCTAGCTTTCAGCGTTTTTCAGTGTGAAGAACAATAATTTTGTGCAACACAGTCGTTTTCAAGGGAATGGAAGCAGAACTGCAACACTTGTAGGAACTATCAATGTGAGCAAATTCAGGGTCTTCCAAAAGTTACTCAGAGAGAATTCACTGTGTTTGTGAAAGGAAGAAGGCCTGCCTCTCAGTGTTTGCCATAGTGAGTAACGTCAACTTTTTCCCAAGTAGCAACATTCAAGTGAACGAAAGAAGAACTTCATCTTCTATAAGAAAACTATCACGGGGAGAAGCAAGAGGGTCTACTGAGTTGTTTACCACTGAGAGTTGAGTTAGTATTTAAGAGGAATACTATTCAGCGCTCAGGGTGTTAAGACTGAAGAACATGAACTTTGTGCAAAACAGCCCTTTTCATAGGAATGGAAGAAAAACTGTATGCCTTGAGTGCACTGTATCTTTGTGAGTAGAAAAAGACTATAGCACAAAGTTTCTCTGAGGAAATTCAGCATGTATTTGAAAGCAAAACTGCCTGCATCTCAGTGTTTTCAAAAGTGAGTAACATGAGCTTTGTGCCATGCAGGTCCATTAATGTGAAAGGTAGGAATAGTGTATTTCTAGGAAGAAAAGTATAAATGTTACACTCAAGAGGGTCTAACGACTTGTTCAGTAATGAGAGTTGAGTTAGCCTTCAACAGCAAAACTACTATGTCTCAGGGTTTTATAGTGTGAGGAACATCAGCTTTGTGCCATGCAGGTCAATGTATTTCCAGGAAGAAAACTATAAATGTTACAAGCAAGAGGGTCTAACAACTTGTCCATGACTGAGAGTTGAGTTAGCCTTCAACAGCCAAACTAACTATGTGTAAGGGTACTATAATGTGAAGAACATCAGCTTTGTGCCAAGCAGGTCAATGTATTTCCAGGAAGATAATTATAACTGTTACAAGCAAGAGGGTCTAAAAACTTGTTCAGCAATAAGAGTTGAGTTAGCCTGCAACAGCAAAACTAACTACGTATCAGGGTTTTACAGTGAGAATTATATCAGCTTTGTGCCATGCAGGTCAATGTATTTCCAGGAGGTAATGTAACAATGTTACAAGCAAGAAGGTCTAACTTCTTGTCCATCACTGAGAGTTGAGTTAGCCCACAACAGCAAAACTAACTTCGTGTCAGGGCTTTATGGTGCGATGAACATCAGCTTTGTGCCATGCAGATCCTTTAAAGTGAAAGGAAGGAGTAGTGCATATCCAGGAAGAAAACTATAAATGTTACAAGCAAGAGGGTCTAAGAACATGTTCAGTACTGAGAACTGAGTTAGCTTTTAAAAGGAGTACAGCCTAGCTTTCAGCGTTTTTCAGTGTGAAGAACAATAATTTTGTGCAACACAGTCGTTTTCAAGGGAATGGAAGAAGAACTGCAACACTTGTAGGAACTATCAATGTGAGCAAATTCAGGGTCTTCCAAAAGTTACTCAGAGAGAATTCACTGTGTTTGTGAAAGGAAGAAGGCCTGCCTCTCAGTGTTTGCCATAGTGAGTAACGTCAACTTTTTCCCAAGTAGCACCATTCAAGTGAACGAAAGAAGAACTTTATCTTCTATAAGAAAACTATCACGGGGAGAAGCAAGAGGTTACTGAGTTGTTTACCACTGAGAGTTGAGTTAGTATTTAAGAGGAATACTATTCAGCACTCAGGGTGTTAAGACTGAAGAACATGAACTTTGTGCAAAACAGCCCTTTTCATAGGAATGGAAGAAAAACTGTATGCCTTGAGAGCACTGTATCTTTGTGAGTAGAAAAAGACTATAGCACAAAGTTTCTCTGAGGAAATTCAGCATGTATTTGAAAGCAAAACTGCCTGCATCTCAGTGTTTTCAAAAGTGAGTAACATGAGCTTTGTGCCATGCAGGTCCATTAATGTGAAAGGTAGGAATAGTGTATTTCTAGGAAGAAAAGTATAAACGTTACACTCAAGAGGGTCTAACAACTTGTTCAGCAATGAGAGTTGAGTTAGCCTTCAACAGCAAAACTAACTACCTGTCAGTGTTTTATAATGTAAACAACATCTGCATTGTGCCATTCAGGTCCATTATAGTGAAAGGAAGGAGTAGTACATTTCGAGGAAGAAAACTATAAATGTTACAAGCAAGAGGGTCCAATAAATTGCTCTGCAATGAGAGATGAGTTAGCCTTCAACAGCAAAACTAACTACGTATCAGCGTTTTATACTGTGAAGAACATCAGCTTTTTGCCAAGCAGGTGAATGAATTTCAGGAAGAACACTATAAATGTTACAAGCAAGAGGGTCTAACAACTTCTTTAGCAATGAGAGTTGAGTAAGCCTTGCACAGCAAAACTACCTACGTATCAGCATTTTATACTGTGAAGAACATCAGCTTTGTGCCAAGCAGGTCAATGTATTTCCAGGAAGATAATTATAAATGTTACAAGCAATGGGGTCTAAAAAGTTGTTCAGCAATGAGAGTTGAGTTAGCCTTCAACAACAAAACTAACTACCTGTCAGGGTTTTATAGTGTGAACAACATCAGCATTGTGCCATGCAGGTCTTTTAAAGTGAAAGGAAGGTGTAGCGCATTTCCAGGAAGAAAACTATAAATGTTACAATCAAGAGGGTCTAACAACTTGTTCAGCAAGGAGAGTTGAGTTACCTTTCAACAGCAAAAGTAACTACGTGTCAGGGTTTTATAGTGTGAGGAACATCAGCTTTGAGCCATGCAGGTCAATGTATTTTCAGGAAGAAAACAATAAATGTTACAAACAAGAGGGTCCAACAAATTGTTCAGCAATGAGACTTGAGTTAGCCTTCAACAGCAAAACTAAGTACGTATCAGCGTTTTATACTGTGAAGAACATCAACTTTGTGCCATGCAGTTCATTGTATGTCCAGGAAGAAAACTATAAATTTTACAAGCAAGAGGGTCTAGCAAGTTGTTCAGTACTTAGAGTTGAGTTCGTATTTAAGAGGAATACTGCCCAGCTCGCAGGGTATTAAGAATGAAGAACATTAACTTTGTGCACAACAGCCTTTTTCATTGGACTGGAAGAAACAATGAATAACTTGAGTGAACTGTATCATTGCGAGTAGAAGAAGACTCTAGCACAATGTTTCTCTGAGGGAATTCAGCATGCATTTGAAAGCAAGAATGCCTACATCTGAGTATTTTCAAAAGTGAGTAACATTAGCTTTGTGCCATGCAAGTCCTTTAAACAGAAAGGAGGAAAATGTGTGTTTCTTAAGAAGAAAACTAGAAATGTTACAAGCAAGACGGTCTAACAACTTGTTCAGCAAGGAGAGTTGAGTAACCTTTCAACAGCAAAAGTAACTACGTGTCAGGGTTTTATACTGTGAGGAACATCAGCTTTGAGCCATGCAGGTCAATGTACTTTCAGGAAGAAAACAATAAATGTTACAAGCAAGAGGGTCTAACAAATTGTTCAGCAATGAGACTTGAGTTAGTCTTCAACAGCAAAACTAACTACGTATCAGTGTTTTATACTTTGAAGAACATCAGCTTTGTGCCATGCAGTTCATTGTATGTCCAGGAAGAAAACTATGAATGTTACAAGCAAGAGAGTCTAGCAAGTTGTTCAGGACATAGAGTTGAGTTCGTATTTAAGAGGAATACTGCCCAGCTCCCAGGGTATTAAGAATGAAGAACATTAACTTTGTGCCCAACAGCCCTTTTCATTCGACTGGAAGTAAGCATGAATAACTTGAGTGAACTGTATCATTGCGAGTAGAAGAAGACTCTAGCACAATGTTTCTCTGAGGAAATTCAGCATGCATTTGAAAGCAAGAATGCCTGCATCTGAGTATTTACAAAAGTGAGTAACATTAGCATTGTGCCATGCAGGTCCTTTAAACAGAAAGGAAGAAAATGTGTGTTTCTTAAGAAGAAAACTAGAAATGTTACAAGCAAGAGGGTCTAACAACTTGTTCTGCAATGAGAGTTGAGTTAGCCTTCAACAGCAAAACTACTATGTCTCAGGGTTTTATAGTGTGAGGAACATCAGCTTTGTGCCATGCAGGTCAATGTATTTCCAGGAAGATAATTATAAATGTTACAAGCAATGGGGTCTAAAAAGTTGTTCAGCAATGAGAGTTGAGTTAGCCTTCAACAGCAAAACTAACTACATGTCAGGGTTTTATAGTGTGAAGAACATCAGCTTTGTGCCATGCAGGTCAATGTATTTCCAGGAAGAAAACTATAAATGTTACAATCAAGAGGTTCTAACAACTTGTTCAGCAATGAGAGTTGAGTTAGCCTTCAACAACAAAACTAACTACCTGTCAGGATTTTATAGTGTGAACAACATCAGCATTGTACCATGCCGGTCTTTTAAAGTGAAAGGAAGGAGTAGCGCATTTCCAGGAAGAAAACTATAAATGTTACAAGCAAGAGGGTCTAACAACATGTTCAGTACTGAGAACTGAGTTAGCTTTTAAAAGGAGTACAGCCTAGCTTTCAGCGTTTTTCAGTGTGAAGAACAATAATTTTGTGCAACACAGTCGTTTTCAAGGGAATGGAAGCAGAACTGCAACACTTGTAGGAACTATCAATGTGAGCAAATTCAGGGTCTTCCAAAAGTTACTCAGAGAGAATTCACTGTGTTTGTGAAAGGAAGAAGGCCTGCCTCTCAGTGTTTGCCATAGTGAGTAACGTCAACTTTTTCCCAAGTAGCAACATTCAAGTGAACGAAAGAAGAACTTTATCTTCTATAAGAAAACTATCACGGGGAGAAGCAAGAGGGTCTACTGAGTTGTTTACCACTGAGAGTTGAGTTAGTATTTAAGAGGAATACTATTCAGCGCTCAGGGTGTTAAGACTGAAGAACATGAACTTTGTGCAAAACAGCCCTTTTCATAGGAATGGAAGAAAAACTGTATGCCTTGAGTGCACTGTATCTTTGTGAGTAGAAAAAGACTATAGCACAAAGTTTCTCTGAGGAAATTCAGCATGTATTTGAAAGCAAAACTGCCTGCATCTCAGTGTTTTCAAAAGTGAGTAACATGAGCTTTGTGCCATGCAGGTCCATTAATGTGAAAGGTAGGAATAGTGTATTTCTAGGAAGAAAAGTATAAATGTTACACTCAAGAGGGTCTAACGACTTGTTCAGTAATGAGAGTTGAGTTAGCCTTCAACAGCAAAACTACTATGTCTCAGGGTTTTATAGTGTGAGGAACATCAGCTTTGTGCCATGCAGGTCAATGTATTTCCAGGAAGAAAACTATAAATGTTACAAGCAAGAGGGTCTAACAACTTGTCCATGACTGATAGTTGAGTTAGCCTTCAACAGCAAAACTAACTATGTGTAAGGGTACTATAATGTGAAGAACATCAGCTTTGTGCCAAGCAGGTCAATGTATTTCCAGGAAGATAATTATAACTGTTACAAGCAAGAGGGTCTAAAAACTTGTTCAGTAATAAGAGTTGAGTTAGCCTGCAACAGCAAAACTAACTACGTATCAGGGTTTTACAGTGAGAATTATATCAGCTTTGTGCCATGCAGGTCAATGTATTTCCAGGAGGTAATGTAACAATGTTACAAGCAAGAAGGTCTAACTTCTTGTCCATCACTGAGAGTTGAGTTAGCCCACAACAGCAAAACTAACTTCGTGTCAGGGCTTTATGGTGCGATGAACATCAGCTTTGTGCCATGCAGATCCTTTAAAGTGAAAGGAAGGAGTAGTGCATATCCAGGAAGAAAACTATAAATGTTACAAGCAAGAGGGTCTAAGAACATGTTCAGTACTGAGAACTGAGTTAGCTTTTAAAAGGAGTACAGCCTAGCTTTCAGCGTTTTTCAGTGTGAAGAACAATAATTTTGTGCAACACAGTCGTTTTCAAGGGAATGGAAGAAGAACTGCAACACTTGTAGGAACTATCAATGTGAGCAAATTCAGGGTCTTCCAAAAGTTACTCAGAGAGAATTCACTGTGTTTGTGAAAGGAAGAAGGCCTGCCTCTCAGTGTTTGCCATAGTGAGTAACGTCAACTTTTTCCCAAGTAGCACCATTCAAGTGAACGAAAGAAGAACTTTATCTTCTATAAGAAAACTATCACGGGGAGAAGCAAGAGGTTACTGAGTTGTTTACCACTGAGAGTTGAGTTAGTATTTAAGAGGAATACTATTCAGCACTCAGGGTGTTAAGACTGAAGAACATGAACTTTGTGCAAAACAGCCCTTTTCATAGGAATGGAAGAAAAACTGTATGCCTTGAGAGCACTGTATCTTTGTGAGTAGAAAAAGACTATAGCACAAAGTTTCTCTGAGGAAATTCAGCATGTATTTGAAAGCAAAACTGCCTGCATCTCAGTGTTTTCAAAAGTGAGTAACATGAGCTTTGTGCCATGCAGGTCCATTAATGTGAAAGGTAGGAATAGTGTATTTCTAGGAAGAAAAGTATAAACGTTACACTCAAGAGGGTCTAACAACTTGTTCAGCAATGAGAGTTGAGTTAGCCTTCAACAGCAAAACTAACTACCTGTCAGTGTTTTATAATGTGAACAACATCTGCATTGTGCCATTCAGGTCCATTATAGTGAAAGGAAGGAGTAGTACATTTCGAGGAAGAAAACTATAAATGTTACAAGCAAGAGGGTCCAATAAATTGCTCTGCAATGAGAGATGAGTTAGCCTTCAACAGCAAAACTAACTACGTATCAGCGTTTTATACTGTGAAGAACATCAGCTTTTTGCCAAGCAGGTGAATGAATTTCAGGAAGAACACTATAAATGTTACAAGCAAGAGGGTCTAACAACTTCTTTAGCAATGAGAGTTGAGTAAGCCTTGCACAGCAAAACTACCTACGTATCAGCATTTTATACTGTGAAGAACATCAGCTTTGTGCCAAGCAGGTCAATGTATTTCCAGGAAGATAATTATAAATGTTACAAGCAATGGGGTCTAAAAAGTTGTTCAGCAATGAGAGTTGAGTTAGCCTTCAACAACAAAACTAACTACCTGTCAGGGTTTTATAGTGTGAACAACATCAGCATTGTGCCATGCAGGTCTTTTAAAGTGAAAGGAAGGTGTAGCGCATTTCCAGGAAGAAAACTATAAATGTTACAATCAAGAGGGTCTAACAACTTGTTCAGCAAGGAGAGTTGAGTTACCTTTCAACAGCAAAAGTAACTACGTGTCAGGGTTTTATAGTGTGAGGAACATCAGCTTTGAGCCATGCAGGTCAATGTATTTTCAGGAAGAAAACAATAAATGTTACAAACAAGAGGGTCCAACAAATTGTTCAGCAATGAGACTTGAGTTAGCCTTCAACAGCAAAACTAAGTACGTATCAGCGTTTTATACTGTGAAGAACATCAACTTTGTGCCATGCAGTTCATTGTATGTCCAGGAAGAAAACTATAAATTTTACAAGCAAGAGGGTCTAGCAAGTTGTTCAGTACTTAGAGTTGAGTTCGTATTTAAGAGGAATACTGCCCAGCTCGCAGGGTATTAAGAATGAAGAACATTAACTTTGTGCACAACAGCCTTTTTCATTGGACTGGAAGAAACAATGAATAACTTGAGTGAACTGTATCATTGCGAGTAGAAGAAGACTCTAGCACAATGTTTCTCTGAGGGAATTCAGCATGCATTTGAAAGCAAGAATGCCTACATCTGAGTATTTTCAAAAGTGAGTAACATTAGCTTTGTGCCATGCAAGTCCTTTAAACAGAAAGGAGGAAAATGTGTGTTTCTTAAGAAGAAAACTAGAAATGTTACAAGCAAGACGGTCTAACAACTTGTTCAGCAAGGAGAGTTGAGTAACCTTTCAACAGCAAAAGTAACTACGTGTCAGGGTTTTATACTGTGAGGAACATCAGCTTTGAGCCATGCAGGTCAATGTACTTTCAGGAAGAAAACAATAAATGTTACAAGCAAGAGGGTCTAACAAATTGTTCAGCAATGAGACTTGAGTTAGTCTTCAACAGCAAAACTAACTACGTATCAGTGTTTTATACTTTGAAGAACATCAGCTTTGTGCCATGCAGTTCATTGTATGTCCAGGAAGAAAACTATGAATGTTACAAGCAAGAGAGTCTAGCAAGTTGTTCAGGACATAGAGTTGAGTTCGTATTTAAGAGGAATACTGCCCAGCTCCCAGGGTATTAAGAATGAAGAACATTAACTTTGTGCCCAACAGCCCTTTTCATTCGACTGGAAGTAAGCATGAATAACTTGAGTGAACTGTATCATTGCGAGTAGAAGAAGACTCTAGCACAATGTTTCTCTGAGGAAATTCAGCATGCATTTGAAAGCAAGAATGCCTGCATCTGAGTATTTACAAAAGTGAGTAACATTAGCATTGTGCCATGCAGGTCCTTTAAACAGAAAGGAAGAAAATGTGTGTTTCTTAAGAAGAAAACTAGAAATGTTACAAGCAAGAGGGTCTAACAACTTGTTCTGCAATGAGAGTTGAGTTAGCCTTCAACAGCAAAACTACTATGTCTCAGGGTTTTATAGTGTGAGGAACATCAGCTTTGTGCCATGCAGGTCAATGTATTTCCAGGAAGATAATTATAAATGTTACAAGCAATGGGGTCTAAAAAGTTGTTCAGCAATGAGAGTTGAGTTAGCCTTCAACAGCAAAACTAACTACATGTCAGGGTTTTATAGTGTGAAGAACATCAGATTTGTGCCATGCAGGTCAATGTATTTCCAGGAAGAAAACTATAAATGTTACAATCAAGAGGTTCTAACAACTTGTTCAGCAATGAGAGTTGAGTTAGCCTTCAACAACAAAACTAACTACCTGTCAGGATTTTATAGTGTGAACAACATCAGCATTGTACCATGCCGGTCTTTTAAAGTGAAAGGAAGGAGTAGCGCATTTCCAGGAAGAAAACTATAAATGTTACAAGCAAGAGGGTCTAACAACATGTTCAGTACTGAGAACTGAGTTAGCTTTTAAAAGGAGTACAGCCTAGCTTTCAGCGTTTTTCAGTGTGAAGAACAATAATTTTGTGCAACACAGTCGTTTTCAAGGGAATGGAAGCAGAACTGCAACACTTGTAGGAACTATCAATGTGAGCAAATTCAGGGTCTTCCAAAAGTTACTCAGAGAGAATTCACTGTGTTTGTGAAAGGAAGAAGGCCTGCCTCTCAGTGTTTGCCATAGTGAGTAACGTCAACTTTTTCCCAAGTAGCAACATTCAAGTGAACGAAAGAAGAACTTTATCTTCTATAAGAAAACTATCACGGGGAGAAGCAAGAGGGTCTACTGAGTTGTTTACCACTGAGAGTTGAGTTAGTATTTAAGAGGAATACTATTCAGCGCTCAGGGTGTTAAGACTGAAGAACATGAACTTTGTGCAAAACAGCCCTTTTCATAGGAATGGAAGAAAAACTGTATGCCTTGAGTGCACTGTATCTTTGTGAGTAGAAAAAGACTATAGCACAAAGTTTCTCTGAGGAAATTCAGCATGTATTTGAAAGCAAAACTGCCTGCATCTCAGTGTTTTCAAAAGTGAGTAACATGAGCTTTGTGCCATGCAGGTCCATTAATGTGAAAGGTAGGAATAGTGTATTTCTAGGAAGAAAAGTATAAATGTTACACTCAAGAGGGTCTAACGACTTGTTCAGTAATGAGAGTTGAGTTAGCCTTCAACAGCAAAACTACTATGTCTCAGGGTTTTATAGTGTGAGGAACATCAGCTTTGTGCCATGCAGGTCAATGTATTTCCAGGAAGAAAACTATAAATGTTACAAGCAAGAGGGTCTAACAACTTGTCCATGACTGAGAGTTGAGTTAGCCTTCAACAGCCAAACTAACTATGTGTAAGGGTACTATAATGTGAAGAACATCAGCTTTGTGCCAAGCAGGTCAATGTATTTCCAGGAAGATAATTATAACTGTTACAAGCAAGAGGGTCTAAAAACTTGTTCAGCAATAAGAGTTGAGTTAGCCTGCAACAGCAAAACTAACTACGTATCAGGGTTTTACAGTGAGAATTATATCAGCTTTGTGCCATGCAGGTCAATGTATTTCCAGGAGGTAATGTAACAATGTTACAAGCAAGAAGGTCTAACTTCTTGTCCATCACTGAGAGTTGAGTTAGCCCACAACAGCAAAACTAACTTCGTGTCAGGGCTTTATGGTGCGATGAACATCAGCTTTGGGCCATGCAGATCCTTTAAAGTGAAAGGAAGGAGTAGTGCATATCCAGGAAGAAAACTATAAATGTTACAAGCAAGAGGGTCTAAGAACATGTTCAGTACTGAGAACTGAGTTAGCTTTTAAAAGGAGTACAGCCTAGCTTTCAGCGTTTTTCAGTGTGAAGAACAATAATTTTGTGCAACACAGTCGTTTTCAAGGGAATGGAAGAAGAACTGCAACACTTGTAGGAACTCTCAATGTGAGCAAATTCAGGGTCTTCCAAAAGTTACTCAGAGAGAATTCACTGTGTTTGTGAAAGGAAGAAGGCCTGCCTCTCAGTGTTTGCCATAGTGAGTAACGTCAACTTTTTCCCAAGTAGCACCATTCAAGTGAACGAAAGAAGAACTTTATCTTCTATAAGAAAACTATCACGGGGAGAAGCAAGAGGTTACTGAGTTGTTTACCACTGAGAGTTGAGTTAGTATTTAAGAGGAATACTATTCAGCACTCAGGGTGTTAAGACTGAAGAACATGAACTTTGTGCAAAACAGCCCTTTTCATAGGAATGGAAGAAAAACTGTATGCCTTGAGAGCACTGTATCTTTGTGAGTAGAAAAAGACTATAGCACAAAGTTTCTCTGAGGAAATTCAGCATGTATTTGAAAGCAAAACTGCCTGCATCTCAGTGTTTTCAAAAGTGAGTAACATGAGCTTTGTGCCATGCAGGTCCATTAATGTGAAAGGTAGGAATAGTGTATTTCTAGGAAGAAAAGTATAAACGTTACACTCAAGAGGGTCTAACAACTTGTTCAGCAATGAGAGTTGAGTTAGCCTTCAACAGCAAAACTAACTACCTGTCAGTGTTTTATAATGTGAACAACATCTGCATTGTGCCATTCAGGTCCATTATAGTGAAAGGAAGGAGTAGTACATTTCGAGGAAGAAAACTATAAATGTTACAAGCAAGAGGGTCCAATAAATTGCTCTGCAATGAGAGATGAGTTAGCCTTCAACAGCAAAACTAACTACGTATCAGCGTTTTATACTGTGAAGAACATCAGCTTTTTGCCAAGCAGGTGAATGAATTTCAGGAAGAACACTATAAATGTTACAAGCAAGAGGGTCTAACAACTTCTTTAGCAATGAGAGTTGAGTAAGCCTTGCACAGCAAAACTACCTACGTATCAGCATTTTATACTGTGAAGAACATCAGCTTTGTGCCAAGCAGGTCAATGTATTTCCAGGAAGATAATTATAAATGTTACAAGCAATGGGGTCTAAAAAGTTGTTCAGCAATGAGAGTTGAGTTAGCCTTCAACAACAAAACTAACTACCTGTCAGGGTTTTATAGTGTGAACAACATCAGCATTGTGCCATGCAGGTCTTTTAAAGTGAAAGGAAGATGTAGCGCATTTCCAGGAAGAAAACTATAAATGTTACAATCAAGAGGGTCTAACAACTTGTTCAGCAAGGAGAGTTGAGTTACCTTTCAACAGCAAAAGTAACTACGTGTCAGGGTTTTATAGTGTGAGGAACATCAGCTTTGAGCCATGCAGGTCAATGTATTTTCAGGAAGAAAACAATAAATGTTACAAACAAGAGGGTCCAACAAATTGTTCAGCAATGAGACTTGAGTTAGCCTTCAACAGCAAAACTAAGTACGTATCAGCGTTTTATACTGTGAAGAACATCAACTTTGTGCCATGCAGTTCATTGTATGTCCAGGAAGAAAACTATAAATTTTACAAGCAAGAGGGTCTAGCAAGTTGTTCAGTACTTAGAGTTGAGTTCGTATTTAAGAGGAATACTGCCCAGCTCGCAGGGTATTAAGAATGAAGAACATTAACTTTGTGCACAACAGCCTTTTTCATTGGACTGGAAGAAACAATGAATAACTTGAGTGAACTGTATCATTGCGAGTAGAAGAAGACTCTAGCACAATGTTTCTCTGAGGGAATTCAGCATGCATTTGAAAGCAAGAATGCCTACATCTGAGTATTTTCAAAAGTGAGTAACATTAGCTTTGTGCCATGCAAGTCCTTTAAACAGAAAGGAGGAAAATGTGTGTTTCTTAAGAAGAAAACTAGAAATGTTACAAGCAAGACGGTCTAACAACTTGTTCAGCAAGGAGAGTTGAGTAACCTTTCAACAGCAAAAGTAACTACGTGTCAGGGTTTTATACTGTGAGGAACATCAGCTTTGAGCCATGCAGGTCAATGTACTTTCAGGAAGAAAACAATAAATGTTACAAGCAAGAGGGTCTAACAAATTGTTCAGCAATGAGACTTGAGTTAGTCTTCAACAGCAAAACTAACTACGTATCAGTGTTTTATACTTTGAAGAACATCAGCTTTGTGCCATGCAGTTCATTGTATGTCCAGGAAGAAAACTATGAATGTTACAAGCAAGAGAGTCTAGCAAGTTGTTCAGGACATAGAGTTGAGTTCGTATTTAAGAGGAATACTGCCCAGCTCCCAGGGTATTAAGAATGAAGAACATTAACTTTGTGCCCAACAGCCCTTTTCATTCGACTGGAAGTAAGCATGAATAACTTGAGTGAACTGTATCATTGCGAGTAGAAGAAGACTCTAGCACAATGTTTCTCTGAGGAAATTCAGCATGCATTTGAAAGCAAGAATGCCTGCATCTGAGTACTTACAAAAGTGAGTAACATTAGCATTGTGCCATGCAGGTCCTTTAAACAGAAAGGAAGAAAATGTGTGTTTCTTAAGAAGAAAACTAGAAATGTTACAAGCAAGAGGGTCTAACAACTTGTTCTGCAATGAGAGTTGAGTTAGCCTTCAACAGCAAAACTACTATGTCTCAGGGTTTTATAGTGTGAGGAACATCAGCTTTGTGCCATGCAGGTCAATGTATTTCCAGGAAGATAATTATAAATGTTACAAGCAATGGGGTCTAAAAAGTTGTTCAGCAATGAGAGTTGAGTTAGCCTTCAACAGCAAAACTAACTACATGTCAGGGTTTTATAGTGTGAAGAACATCAGCTTTGTGCCATGCAGGTCAATGTATTTCCAGGAAGAAAACTATAAATGTTACAATCAAGAGGTTCTAACAACTTGTTCAGCAATGAGAGTTGAGTTAGCCTTCAACAACAAAACTAACTACCTGTCAGGATTTTATAGTGTGAACAACATCAGCATTGTACCATGCCGGTCTTTTAAAGTGAAAGGAAGGAGTAGCGCATTTCCAGGAAGAAAACTATAAATGTTACAATCAAGAGGGTCTAACAACTTGTTCTGCAATGAGAGTTGAGTTAGCCTTCAACAGCAAAACTACTATGTCTCAGGGTTTTATAGTGTGAGGAACATCAGCTTTGTGCCATGCAGGTCAATGTATTTGCAAGAAGAAAACTATAAATGTTACAAGCAAGAGGGTCTAACAAATTGCTCTGCAATGAGAGATGAGTTAGCCTTCAACAGGAAAACTAACTACGTGTCAGGGTTTTATAGAGTGAAGAACATTAGGTTTGTGCCATGCAGGTCAATGTATGTCCAGGAAGAAAACTATAAATGCTACAAGCAACAGGGTTTAACAACTTATTCAGCCTTGAGAGTTGAGTTAACCTTCAACCGCAAAACTAACTATGTGTCAGGGTTTTATAGTGAGAAGAATATCAGCTTTGTGCCATGCAGGTCAATGTATTTCCAGGAAGATAATTATAAATGTTACAAGCAAGAGGGTCTAAAAACTTGTTCAGCAATGAGAGTTGAGTTAGCCTGCAACAGCAAAACTAACTACGTATCAGGGTTTTACAGTGAGAATTATATCAGCTTTGTGCCATGCAGGTCAATGTATTTCCAGGAAGTAATGTAAAAATGTTACAAGCAAGAAGGTCTAACTTCTTGTCCATCACTGAGAGTGAGTTAGCCCACAACAGCAAAACTAACTTTGTGTCAGGGCTTGATGGTGTGATGAACATCAGCTTTGTGCCATGCAGATCCTTTAAAGTGAAAGGAAGGAGTAGTGCATATCCAGGAAGAAAACTATAAATGTTACAAGCAAGAGGTTTTAACAACTTTTTGAGCAAGGACAGTTGAGTTAAACTACAACAGCAAAACTAACTACGTGTCATGGGTTTATAGTGTGAAATACATGAGCTTTGTGCCATGCAGTTCAATGAAAGTGAAAAGAAGAACCACTGTATTTCTAGGAAGAAAACTACTATTGTTAGAAGCAAGAGGGTCTAGCAAGTTGTTCAGTACTTAGAGTTGAGTTAGTATTTAAGAGGAAAACTGCCCAGCTCCCAGGGTGTTAAGAATGAAGAACATTAACTTTGTGCACAACAGCCCTTTTCATTGGACTGGAAGAAACACTGAATAACTTGAGTGAACTGTATCATTGTGAGTAGAAGAAGACTCTAGCACAATGTTTCTCTGAGGGAATTCAGCATGTATTTGAAAGCAAGAATGCTTGCATCTGAGTATTTTCAAAAGTGAGTAACATTAGCTTTGTGCCATGCAGGTCCTTTAAACAGAAAGGAAGAAAATGTGTGTTTCTTAAGAAGAAAACTAGAAACGTTACAAGCAAGAGGGTCTAACAACTTGTTCAGCAAGGAGAGCTGAGTTAGCCTTCAACAGCAAAACTAACTATGTCTCAGGGTTTTATAGTGTGAGGAAGATCAGCTTTGTGCCATGCAGGTCAATGTATTTCCAGGAAGAAAACTATAAATGTTACAAGCAAGAGGGTCTAACAACATGTTCAGTACTGAGAACTGAGTTAGCTTTTAAAAGGAGTACAGCCTAGCTTTCAGCGTTTTTCAGTGTGAAGAACAATAATTTTGTGCAACACAGTCGTTTTCAAGGGAATGGAAGAAGAACTGCAACACTTGTAGGAACTCTCAATGTGAGCAAATTCAGGGTCTTCCAAAAGTTACTCAGAGAGAATTCACTGTGTTTGTGAAAGGAAGAAGGCCTGCCTCTCAGTGTTTGCCATAGTGAGTAACGTCAACTTTTTCCCAAGTAGCACCATTCAAGTGAACGAAAGAAGAACTTTATCTTCTATAAGAAAACTATCACGGGGAGAAGCAAGAGGTTACTGAGTTGTTTACCACTGAGAGTTGAGTTAGTATTTAAGAGGAATACTATTCAGCACTCAGGGTGTTAAGACTGAAGAACATGAACTTTGTGCAAAACAGCCCTTTTCATAGGAATGGAAGAAAAACTGTATGCCTTGAGAGCACTGTATCTTTGTGAGTAGAAAAAGACTATAGCACAAAGTTTCTCTGAGGAAATTCAGCATGTATTTGAAAGCAAAACTGCCTGCATCTCAGTGTTTTCAAAAGTGAGTAACATGAGCTTTGTGCCATGCAGGTCCATTAATGTGAAAGGTAGGAATAGTGTATTTCTAGGAAGAAAAGTATAAACGTTACACTCAAGAGGGTCTAACAACTTGTTCAGCAATGAGAGTTGAGTTAGCCTTCAACAGCAAAACTAACTACCTGTCAGTGTTTTATAATGTGAACAACATCTGCATTGTGCCATTCAGGTCCATTATAGTGAAAGGAAGGAGTAGTACATTTTGAGGAAGAAAACTATAAATGTTACAAGCAAGAGGGTCCAATAAATTGCTCTGCAATGAGAGATGAGTTAGCCTTCAACAGCAAAACTAACTACGTATCAGCGTTTTATACTGTGAAGAACATCAGCTTTTTGCCAAGCAGGTGAATGAATTTCAGGAAGAACACTATAAATGTTACAAGCAAGAGGGTCTAACAACTTCTTTAGCAATGAGAGTTGAGTAAGCCTTGCACAGCAAAACTACCTACGTATCAGCATTTTATACTGTGAAGAACATCAGCTTTGTGCCAAGCAGGTCAATGTATTTCCAGGAAGATAATTATAAATGTTACAAGCAATGGGGTCTAAAAAGTTGTTCAGCAATGAGAGTTGAGTTAGCCTTCAACAACAAAACTAACTACCTGTCAGGGTTTTATAGTGTGAACAACATCAGCATTGTGCCATGCAGGTCTTTTAAAGTGAAAGGAAGGTGTAGCGCATTTCCAGGAAGAAAACTATAAATGTTACAATCAAGAGGGTCTAACAACTTGTTCAGCAAGGAGAGTTGAGTTACCTTTCAACAGCAAAAGTAACTACGTGTCAGGGTTTTATAGTGTGAGGAACATCAGCTTTGAGCCATGCAGGTCAATGTATTTTCAGGAAGAAAACAATAAATGTTACAAACAAGAGGGTCCAACAAATTGTTCAGCAATGAGACTTGAGTTAGCCTTCAACAGCAAAACTAAGTACGTATCAGCGTTTTATACTGTGAAGAACATCAACATTGTGCCATGCAGTTCATTGTATGTCCAGGAAGAAAACTATAAATTTTACAAGCAAGAGGGTCTAGCAAGTTGTTCAGTACTTAGAGTTGAGTTCGTATTTAAGAGGAATACTGCCCAGCTCGCAGGGTATTAAGAATGAAGAACATTAACTTTGTGCACAACAGCCTTTTTCATTGGACTGGAAGAAACAATGAATAACTTGAGTGAACTGTATCATTGCGAGTAGAAGAAGACTCTAGCACAATGTTTCTCTGAGGGAATTCAGCATGCATTTGAAAGCAAGAATGCCTACATCTGAGTATTTTCAAAAGTGAGTAACATTAGCTTTGTGCCATGCAAGTCCTTTAAACAGAAAGGAGGAAAATGTGTGTTTCTTAAGAAGAAAACTAGAAATGTTACAAGCAAGACGGTCTAACAACTTGTTCAGCAAGGAGAGTTGAGTAACCTTTCAACAGCAAAAGTAACTACGTGTCAGGGTTTTATACTGTGAGGAACATCAGCTTTGAGCCATGCAGGTCAATGTACTTTCAGGAAGAAAACAATAAATGTTACAAGCAAGAGGGTCTAACAAATTGTTCAGCAATGAGACTTGAGTTAGTCTTCAACAGCAAAACTAACTACGTATCAGTGTTTTATACTTTGAAGAACATCAGCTTTGTGCCATGCAGTTCATTGTATGTCCAGGAAGAAAACTATGAATGTTACAAGCAAGAGAGTCTAGCAAGTTGTTCAGGACATAGAGTTGAGTTCGTATTTAAGAGGAATACTGCCCAGCTCCCAGGGTATTAAGAATGAAGAACATTAACTTTGTGCCCAACAGCCCTTTTCATTCGACTGGAAGTAAGCATGAATAACTTGAGTGAACTGTATCATTGCGAGTAGAAGAAGACTCTAGCACAATGTTTCTCTGAGGAAATTCAGCATGCATTTGAAAGCAAGAATGCCTGCATCTGAGTATTTACAAAAGTGAGTAACATTAGCATTGTGCCATGCAGGTCCTTTAAACAGAAAGGAAGAAAATGTGTGTTTCTTAAGAAGAAAACTAGAAATGTTACAAGCAAGAGGGTCTAACAACTTGTTCTGCAATGAGAGTTGAGTTAGCCTTCAACAGCAAAACTACTATGTCACAGGGTTTTATAGTGTGAGGAACATCAGCTTTGTGCCATGCAGGTCAATGTATTTCCAGGAAGATAATTATAAATGTTACAAGCAATGGGGTCTAAAAAGTTGTTCAGCAATGAGAGTTGAGTTAGCCTTCAACAGCAAAACTAACTACATGTCAGGGTTTTATATTGTGAAGAACATCAGCTTTGTGCCATGCAGGTCAATGTATTTCCAGGAAGAAAACTATAAATGTTACAATCAAGAGGTTCTAACAACTTGTTCAGCAATGAGAGTTGAGTTAGCCTTCAACAACAAAACTAACTACCTGTCAGGATTTTATAGTGTGAACAACATCAGCATTGTACCATGCCGGTCTTTTAAAGTGAAAGGAAGGAGTAGCGCATTTCCAGGAAGAAAACTATAAATGTTACAATCAAGAGGGTCTAACAACTTGTTCAGCAATGAGAGTTGAGTTACCTTTCAACAGCAAAAGTAACTACGTGTCAGGGTTTCATAGTGTGCGGAACATCAGCTTTGAGCCATGCAGGTCACTGTATTTTCAGGAAGAAAACAATAAATGTTACAAGCAAGAGGGTCTAACAAATTGTTCAGCAATGAGACTTGAGTTAGCCTTCAACAGCAAAACTAACTACGTATCAGCGTTTTATACAGTGAAGAACATCAGCTTTGCATTTGAAAGCAAGAATGCCTACATCTGAGCATTTAAAAAAGTGAGTAACATTAGCTTTGTGCCATGCAGGTCCTTGAAACAGAAAGGAGGAAAATGTGTGTTTCTTAAGAAGAAAACTAGAAATGTTACAAGCAACAGGGTCTAACAACTTGTTCAGCAAGGAGAGTTGAGTTAGCCTTCAACAGCAAAACTACTATGTCTCAGGGTTTTATAGTGTGAGGAACATCAGCTTTGTGCCATGCAGGTCAATGTATTTGCAAGAAGAAAACTATAAATGTTACAAGCAAGAGGGTCTAACAAATTGCTCTGCAATGAGAGATGAGTTAGCCTTCAACAGGAAAACTAACTACGTGTCAGGGTTTTATAGAGTGAAGAACAT
>NW_027395391.1:0-82327 GCF_047511655.1 Castor canadensis
CAGTTTTTTCATGGGTGAGGAACATCAACTTTGTGCCAAATAGCCAATTTCAAGTGAGTATAGAAGCACTGTAGCTCTTCGAAGAAAACCACTAATGTTAGGAGGAAGAAGGTCTAGCAGAAGGCTTAGCATTGTGAATGGAGCTTGCTGTTGAAAAGAACAATGCCTACCTCTCATTGCTTCCATGAATGAGAACACAAGTGAATGAAAGGAGCACTGTTGGTCTTGTTAGAGAACCATTACTTTTAGAAGCAAGAGGGTCTAGCAACTTGTTTTGTATTGTGAATTCAGTTAACATTTTAAAAGGCTTCTCCAAATCCCTTAGTGTTATCACAGTTCTGTATCATCAACTTTTGCAAAAGGTACCCCTATAGTGAATGGCAGGAACAATGTAGCTCTTCAAAGAGACACATTAAAGTTAGAAGCAAGAAGGTCTACCACCTTGTTCAACATGGTGAACTGAGTTGGCTTTTGAAAGGAACACTGCCTAAGTCTCAGCGTTTTCATGGATGAGGAACATCAACTTTGAGCCAAAGAGCCCCTTTCAAGAGAGAGGAGAAACACACTAGATCTAATACAATCTTTCATGGTAGAAGGAAGAGGGTCTAGCAGTTTGCTTAGCATTATGAACTGAGTTTGCTGTGTAAGGGAATAGTGCCTACCTCTCAGTGATTTCAGAATGAGAAACATTACCTTTACTGAAAATGGCCCCATACAACTGAAAGGAAGATGCAGTGTAGCTTCTGTGAGAGAATCATTCATGTTGGAAGCAAGAGGGCCTAGAACCTTGTTTTGCAGTTTTTTGTGAGTTTGCTGTTTAAAGGAATACTGCGTACCTCTCAGCTTTCTCATGGGTGAGGAACATCAACTTTGCGCCTAATAGCTCCTTTCAGGTGAGTGTAGACACATTGTATTGCTTCTAAGAAAATCATTCATGTTAGAAGGAACAGGGTCTAGCAGCTTGCTTTGAATTGTGACCTGAGTTTGCTGTGTAAGGGAATACTGCCTACTCTCACTCTTGTGTTTTCAAGAGTGAGAAACAACACCTTTGTTCACAATGGCGCCATACAACTGAATGGAAGATGCAGTGTAGCTTGTGTGAGAGAATTAATAATGTTTGAAGCAAGAGGGGCTAGCACCTTGTTTTGCAGTTGGAATTGAGTTTGCTGTTTCAAGGAATACTGCCTACCTCTCAGTGTTGTCAAGAATGAGAAACATTACCTTTGTTGACAATGGCCCCATACAACTGAAATGAAGATGCAGTGTAGCTTCTGTGAGAGAATCATTCATGTTTGAAGCATGAGGGCCTAGAACCTTGTTTTGCAGTTGATTTGAGCTTGCTGTCTCAAGGCATACTGCCTATCTCTCAGCTTTTCCATGGGTGAGGAACATCAACTTTGAGCCAATTAGGCCCTTTCAAGTGAGTGGAGAAACACTCTAGTTCGAATAAAATCTTTCATGTTAGAAGGAAGAGGGTCTAGCAGTTTCCTTAGCATTGTGAACTGAGTTTGCTGTGTAAAGGAATAGTGCCTACCTCTCAGTGAGTTTAGAATGAGAAACACTACCTTTGCTGAAAATGGCCCCATTCAACTGAAAGGAAGTTGCAGTATAGCTTCTGTGAGTGAATGATTCATGATTGAAGCAAGAAGGCCTAGAGAATTGTTTTTCAGTTTGATTTGAGTTTGCTCTGTGAGGGAATACTGCCTACCTCTCATTGTTTTCATGGGTGAGGAATATCAACTTTGTGCCAAGTAGCCAATTTCAAGTGAGTATAGAAGCACTGTAGCTCATCGAAGAAAACCACTAACGTTAGGAGGAAGAAGGTCTAGCAGAAGGCTTAGCATTGTGAATGGAGCTTGCTGTTGAAAAGAACAATGCCTACCTCTCAGTGTTTCCATGAATGATAATACAAGTGAATGAAAGGAGCACTGTTGGTCTTGTTAGAGAACCATTACTTTTAGAAGCAAGAGGGTCTGGCAACTTGTTTAGTATTGTGAATTCAGTTAACATTTTAAAAGGCTTCTCCAAATCCCTTAGTGTTATCACAGTTCGGTATCATCAACTTTCGCAAAACGAACCCCTATAGTGAAAGGCAGGAGAACTGTAGCTCTTGAAAGAGACACATTAAAGTTAGAAGCAAGAAGGTCTACCACCTCGTTAAACATTGTGAACTGAGCTGGCTTTTGAAAGGAACACTGCCTAAGTCTCAGCGTTTTCATGGATGAGGAACATCAACATTGAGCCAAATAGCCACTATCGAGGGACTGGAGAAACACTCTAATTCTCATAAAATCTTTCATGTTAGAAGGAAGAGAGTCTAGCAGTTTCCTTGGCATTGTGAACTGAGTTTGCTGTATAAGGGAATAGTGCCTACCTCTCAGTGATTTCAAGAATGAGAAACACTACCTTTGCTGAAAATGGCCCCATAAAACTGAAATTAAGATGCAGGGTAGCTTCTGTGAAAGAATCATTCATGTTGGAAACAAGAGGGCCTAGAACCTTGTTTGTCAGTTTGATTTGAGTTTGCTGTTTAAAGGAATACTGCCTACCTCTCAGCTTTCTCATGGGTGAGGTACTTCAACTTTGCGCCTAATAGCCACTTTCAAGTGAGTGTAGACACATTGTAGAGCTTGTAAGAAAATCATTCATGTTAGAAGGAACAGAGTCTAGCAGCTTGCTTTGCATTGTGAACTGAGTTTGCTGTGTAAGGGAATACTGCCTACCTGTCAGTGTTTTCAAGAGAGAGAAACATCACCTTTGTTCACAAAGGCCCCATACAACTGAAACGAAGATGCAGTGTAGCTGCTGTGAGTAAATGATTCATGTATGAAGCAAGAGGGCCTAGAGCCTTGTTTTGCGGTTTGATTTGAGTTTGCTGTGTGAAGGAATACTGCCTACCTCTCATTGTTTTCATGGGTGAGGAATATCAACTTTGTGCTAAGTAGCCAATTTCAAGTGAGTATAGAAGCACTGTAGCTCGTCGAAGAAAACCACTAATGTTAGGAGGAAGAAGGTCTAGCAGAAGGCTTAGCATTGTGAATGGAGCTTGCTGTTGAAAAGAACAATGCCTACCTCTCATTGCTTCCATGAATGAGAACACAAGTGAATGAAAGGAGCACTGTTGGTCTTGTTAGAGAACCATTACTTTTAGAAGCAAGAGGGTCTAGCAACTTGTTTTGTATTGTGAATTCAGTTAACATTTTAAAAGGCTTCTCCAAATCCCTTAGTGTTATCACAGTTCTGTATCATCAACTTTTGCAAAAGGTACCCCTATAGTGAATGGCAGGAACAATGTAGCTCTTCAAAGAGACACATTAAAGTTAGAAGCAAGAAGGTCTACCACCTTGTTCAACATGGTGAACTGAGTTGGCTTTTGAAAGGAACACTGCCTAAGTCTCAGCGTTTTCATGGATGAGGAACATCAACTTTGAGCCAAAGAGCCCCTTTCAAGAGAGAGGAGAAACACACTAGATCTAATACAATCTTTCATGGTAGAAGGAAGAGGGTCTAGCAGTTTGCTTAGCATTATGAACTGAGTTTGCTGTGTAAGGGAATAGTGCCTACCTCTCAGTGATTTCAGAATGAGAAACATTACCTTTACTGAAAATGGCCCCATACAACTGAAAGGAAGATGCAGTGTAGCTTCTGTGAGAGAATCATTCATGTTGGAAGCAAGAGGGCCTAGAACCTTGTTTTGCAGTTTTTTGTGAGTTTGCTGTTTAAAGGAATACTGCGTACCTCTCAGCTTTCTCATGGGTGAGGAACATCAACTTTGCGCCTAATAGCTCCTTTCAGGTGAGTGTAGACACATTGTATTGCTTCTAAGAAAATCATTCATGTTAGAAGGAACAGGGTCTAGCAGCTTGCTTTGAATTGTGACCTGAGTTTGCTGTGTAAGGGAATACTGCCTACTCTCACTCTTGTGTTTTCAAGAGTGAGAAACAACACCTTTGTTCACAATGGCGCCATACAACTGAATGGAAGATGCAGTGTAGCTTGTGTGAGAGAATTAATAATGTTTGAAGCAAGAGGGGCTAGCACCTTGTTTTGCAGTTGGAATTGAGTTTGCTGTTTCAAGGAATACTGCCTACCTCTCAGTGTTGTCAAGAATGAGAAACATTACCTTTGTTGACAATGGCCCCATACAACTGAAATGAAGATGCAGTGTAGCTTCTGTGAGAGAATCATTCATGTTTGAAGCATGAGGGCCTAGAACCTTGTTTTGCAGTTGATTTGAGCTTGCTGTCTCAAGGCATACTGCCTATCTCTCAGCTTTTCCATGGGTGAGGAACATCAACTTTGAGCCAATTAGGCCCTTTCAAGTGAGTGGAGAAACACTCTAGTTCGAATAAAATCTTTCATGTTAGAAGGAAGAGGGTCTAGCAGTTTCCTTAGCATTGTGAACTGAGTTTGCTGTGTAAAGGAATAGTGCCTACCTCTCAGTGAGTTTAGAATGAGAAACACTACCTTTGCTGAAAATGGCCCCATTCAACTGAAAGGAAGTTGCAGTATAGCTTCTGTGAGTGAATGATTCATGATTGAAGCAAGAAGGCCTAGAGAATTGTTTTTCAGTTTGATTTGAGTTTGCTCTGTGAGGGAATACTGCCTACCTCTCATTGTTTTCATGGGTGAGGAATATCAACTTTGTGCCAAGTAGCCAATTTCAAGTGAGTATAGAAGCACTGTAGCTCATCGAAGAAAACCACTAACGTTAGGAAGAAGAAGGTCTAGCAGAAGGCTTAGCATTGTGAATGGAGCTTGCTGTTGAAAAGAACAATGCCTACCTCTCAGTGTTTCCATGAATGATAATACAAGTGAATGAAAGGAGCACTGTTGGTCTTGTTAGAGAACCATTACTTTTAGAAGCAAGAGGGTCTGGCAACTTGTTTAGTATTGTGAATTCAGTTAACATTTTAAAAGGCTTCTCCAAATCCCTTAGTGTTATCACAGTTCGGTATCATCAACTTTCGCAAAACGAACCCCTATAGTGAAAGGCAGGAGAACTGTAGCTCTTGAAAGAGACACATTAAAGTTAGAAGCAAGAAGGTCTACCACCTCGTTAAACATTGTGAACTGAGCTGGCTTTTGAAAGGAACACTGCCTAAGTCTCAGCGTTTTCATGGATGAGGAACATCAACATTGAGCCAAATAGCCACTATCGAGGGACTGGAGAAACACTCTAATTCTCATAAAATCTTTCATGTTAGAAGGAAGAGAGTCTAGCAGTTTCCTTGGCATTGTGAACTGAGTTTGCTGTATAAGGGAATAGTGCCTACCTCTCAGTGATTTCAAGAATGAGAAACACTACCTTTGCTGAAAATGGCCCCATAAAACTGAAATTAAGATGCAGGGTAGCTTCTGTGAAAGAATCATTCATGTTGGAAACAAGAGGGCCTAGAACCTTGTTTGTCAGTTTGATTTGAGTTTGCTGTTTAAAGGAATACTGCCTACCTCTCAGCTTTCTCATGGGTGAGGTACTTCAACTTTGCGCCTAATAGCCACTTTCAAGTGAGTGTAGACACATTGTAGAGCTTGTAAGAAAATCATTCATGTTAGAAGGAACAGAGTCTAGCAGCTTGCTTTGCATTGTGAACTGAGTTTGCTGTGTAAGGGAATACTGCCTACCTGTCAGTGTTTTCAAGAGAGAGAAACATCACCTTTGTTCACAAAGGCCCCATACAACTGAAACGAAGATGCAGTGTAGCTGCTGTGAGTAAATGATTCATGTATGAAGCAAGAGGGCCTAGAGCCTTGTTTTGCGGTTTGATTTGAGTTTGCTGTGTGAAGGAATACTGCCTACCTCTCATTGTTTTCATGGGTGAGGAATATCAACTTTGTGCTAAGTAGCCAATTTCAAGTGAGTATAGAAGCACTGTAGCTCGTCGAAGAAAACCACTAATGTTAGGAAGAAGAAGGTCTAGCAGAAGGCTTAGCATTTGAATGGAGCTTGCTGGTGAAAAGAACAATGCCTACCTCTCAATGATTCCATGAATGATAATACAAGTGAATGAAAGGAGGACTGTTGGTCTTGTTAGAGAACCATTACTTTTAGAAGCAAGACGGTCTAGCAACTTGTTTAGAATTGTGAATTCAGTTAACATTTTAAAAGGCTTCTCCATATCCCTTAGTGTTATCACAGTTCTGTATCATCAACTTTTGCAAAAGGAACCCTCTATAGTGAACAGCAGGAGCACTGTAGCTCTTGAAAGACACACATTAAAGTTAGAAGAAAGAAGGTCTACCACTTTGTTAAACATTGTGACCTGAGTTGGCTTTTGAAAGGAACACTGCCTAAGTCTCAGTGTTTTCAAGGGTGAGGAACATCAACTTTGAGCCAAAGAGCCCCTTTCAAGTGACAGGAGAAACACACTAATTTTAATACAATATTACATGTTAGAAGGAAGAGGGTCTAGCAGTTTGCTTAGCATTATGAACTGAGTTTGCTGTATAAGGGAATAGTTCCTACCTCTCAGTGATTTCAGAATGAGAAACATTACCTTTGCTGAAAAAGGACACATACAACTGAAAGGAAAATGCAGTGTTGCTTCTGTGAGAGAATCATTCATGATTGAAGCAAGAGGGCCTAGAGCCTTGTTTTGCGGTTTGATTTGAGTTTGCTGTGTGAGGGAATACTGCCTACCTCTCGTTGTTTTCATGGGTGAGGAACATCAACTTTGTGCCAGGTAGCCAATTTCAAGTGAGTATAGAAGTACTGTAGCTCTTCGAAGAAAACCACTAATGTTAGGAGGAAGAAGGTCTAGCAGAAGGCTTAGCATTGTGAATGGAGCTTGCTGTTGAAAAGAACAATGCCTACCTCTCAGTGTTTCCATGAATGATAGTACAAGTGAATGAAAGGAGCACTGTTGGTCTTGTTAGAGAAACATTACACGCTAGTTCTAATACAATATTACATGTTAGAAGGAAGAGAGTCTATCAGTTTGCTTAGCATTATGAACTGAGTTTGCTGTATAAGGGAATAGTGCCTACCTCTCAGTGATTTCAGAATGAGAAACATTACCTTTGCTGAAAATGGCCCCATAAAACTGAAAGGAACAAGCTGTGTAGCTTCTGTGAGACAATCATTCATGTTGGAAGCAAGAGGGCCTAGAACCTTGTTTGTCAGTTTGATTTGAGTTTGCTGTTTAAAGGAATACTAACTACCTCTCAGCTTTCTCATGTGTGAGGGACATCAACTTTGTGCCTAATAGCCCCTTTCAAGTGAGTGTAGACACATTGTAGTGCTTCTAAGAAAATCATTCATGTTAGAAGGAACAGGGTCTAGCAGCTTGCTTTGAATTGTGACCTGAGTTTGCTGTGTAAGGGAAGACTGCCTTCCTGTCAGTGTTTTCAAGATTGAGAAACATCACCTTTGTTCACAATGGACCCATACAACTGAAATGAAGATGCAGTGTAGCTTCTGTGAGAGAATCATTCATGTTTGAAGCATGAGGGCCTAGAACCTTGTTTTGCAGTTGATTTGAGCTTGCTGTTTCAAGGCATACTGCCTATCTCTCAGCATTTCCATGGGTGAGGAATATCAACTTTGAGCCAATTAGGCCCTTTCAAGTGAGTGGAGAAACACTCTAGTTCGAATAAAATATTTCATGTTAGAAGGAAGAGGGTCTAGCAGTTTCCTTAGCATTGTGTACTGAGTTGGCTGTATAAGGGAATAGTGCTTACCTCTCAGTGATTTCAAGAATGAGAAACACTACCTTTGCTGAAAATGGTCCCATACAACTGAAAGGAAGATGCAGAGTAGCTTCTGTGAGAGAATCATTCATGTTGGAAGCAAGAGGGCCTAGAACCTTGTTTGTAAGTTTGATTTGAGTTTGCTGTTTAAAGGAATACTAACTACCTCTCAGCTTTCTCATGTGTGAGGGACATCAACTTTGTGCCTAATAGCCCCTTTCAAGTGAGTGTAGACACATTGTAGTGCTTCTAAGAAAATCATTCATGTTAGAAGGAACAGGGTCTAGCAGCTTGCTTTGAATTGTGACCTGAGTTTGCTGTGTAAAGGAATACTGCCTACCTGTCAGTGTTTTCAAGAGTGAGAAACATCACCTTTGTACACAATGGCCCCATACAACTGAATGGAAGATGCAGTGTAGCTTCTGTGAGAGAATCATTCATGTTTGAAGCAAGAGGGCCTAGAACCTTGTTTTGCAGTTGATTTGAGCTTGCTGTCTCAAGGCATACTGCCTATCTCTCAGCTTTTCCATGGGTCAGGAACAACAACTTTGAGCAAATTAGCCCTTTCAAGTGAGTGGAGAGGAAATCTAGTTCGAATAAAATCTTTCATGTTAGAAGGGAGAAGGTCTAGCAGTTTGCTTAGCATTGTGAACTGAGTTTGCTGTATAAGGGAATAGTGCCTACCTCTCAGTGATTTCAGAATGAGAAACACTACCTTTGATGAAAATGGCACCATACAACTGAAAGGAAGTTGCAGTGTAGCTTCTGTGAGTGAATGATTCATGATTGAAGCAAGAGGGCCTAGACCCTTGTTTTGCGGTTTGATTTGAGTTTGCTGTGTGAGGGAATACTGCCTACCTCTCATTGTTTTCATGGGTGAGGAACATCGACTTTGTGCCAAATAGCCAATTTCAAGTGTGTATAGAAGCACTGTAGCTCTTCGAAGAAAAACACTAATGTTAGGAGGAAGAAGGTCTAGCAGAAGGCTTAGCATTGTGAATGGAGCTTGCTGTTGAAAAGAACAATGCCTACCTCTCAGTGTTTCCATGAATGATAATACAAGTGAATGAAAGGAGCACTGTTGGTCTTGACCATTACACACTAGTTCTAATACAATATTACATGTTAGAAGGAAGAGAGTCTATCAGTTTGCTTAGCATTATGAACTGAGTTTGCTGTATAAGGGAATAGTGCCTACCTCTCAGTGATTTCAGAATGAGAAACATTACCTTTACTGAAAATGTCCCCATACAACTGAAAGGAAAATGCAGTGTTGCTTCTATGAGAGAATCATTCATGTTTGAAGCAAGAGGGCCTAGAACCTTGTTTGGCAGTTTGATTTGAGTTTCCTGTTTAAAGGAATACTGCCTACCTCTCAGCTTTCTCATGGCTGAGGTACATCAACTTTGCACCTAATAGCCACTTTCAAGTGAGTGTACACACATTATAGTGCTTGTAAGAAAATCATTCATGTTAGAAGGAACAGGGTCTAGCAGCTTGCTTTGAATTGTGAACTGAATTTGCTGTGTAAGGGAATACTGCCTACCTGTCAGTGTTTTCAAGAGTGAGAAACATCACCTTTGTTCACAATGGCCCCATACAACTGAATGGAAGACGCAGTGTAGCTTGTGTGAGAGAATTAATAATGTTTGAAGCAAGAGGGGCTAGCTCCTTGTTTTGCAGTTGCAATTGAGTTTGCTGTTTCAAGGAATACTGCCTACCTCTCAGTGTTGTCAAGAATGAGAAACATTACCTTTACTGAAAATGGCCCCATACAACTGAAAGGAACATGCAGTGTAGCTTCTGTGAGAGAATCATTCATGTTGGAAGCAAGAGGGCCTAGAACCTTGTTTTGCAGTTGATTTGAGCTTGCTGTCTCAAGGCATACTGCCTACCTCTCAGCTTTTCCATGGGTGAGGAACATCAACTTTGAGCCAATTAGGCCCTTTCAAGTGAGTGGAGAAGCTCTCTAGTTCGAATAAAATCTTTCATGTTAGAAGGAAGAGGGTCTAGCAGTTTGCTTAGCATTATGAACTGAGTTTGCTGTATAAGGGAATAGTGCCTACCTCTCAGTGATTTCAGAATGAGAAACATTACCTTTGCTGAAAAAGGACACATACAACTCAAAGGAAAATGCAGTGTTGCTTCTGTAAGAGAATCATTCATGTTTGAAGCAAGAGGGCCTAGAGCCTTGTTTTGCGGTTTGATTTGAGTTTGCTGTGTGAAGGAATACTGCCTACCTCTCATTGTTTTCATGGGTGAGGAATATCAACTTTGTGCCAAGTAGCCAATTTCAAGTGAGTATAGAAGCACTGTAGCTCGTCGAAGAAAACCACTAATGTTAGGAAGAAGAAGGTCTAGCAGAAGGCTTAGCATTTGAATGGAGCTTGCTGGTGAAAAGAACAATGCCTACCTCTCAATGATTCCATGAATGATAATACAAGTGAATGAAAGGAGGACTGTTGGTCTTGTTAGAGAACCATTACTTTTAGAAGCAAGAGGGTCTAGCAACTTGTTTAGTATTGTGAATTCAGTTAACATTTTAAAAGGCTTCTCCATATCCCTTAGTGTTATCACAGTTCTGTATCATCAACTTTTGCAAAAGGAACCCTCTATAGTGAACAGCAGGAGCACTGTAGCTCTTGAAAGACACACATTAAAGTTAGAAGAAAGAAGGTCTACCACTTTGTTAAACATTGTGACCTGAGTTGGCTTTTGAAAGGAACACTGCCTAAGTCTCAGTGTTTTCAAGGGTGAGGAACATCAACTTTGAGCCAAAGAGCCCCTTTCAAGTGAGTGGAGAAACACTCTAGTTCGAATAAAATCTTTCATGTTAGAAGGAAGAGGGTCTAGCAGTTTCCTTAGCATTGTGAACTGAGTTTGCTGCGTAAGGGAATACTGCCTACCTGTCAGTGTTTTTAAGAGAGAGAAACATCACCTTTGTTCACAAAGGCCCCATACAACTGAAAGGAAATTGCAGTGTAGCTTCTGTGAGTAAATGATTCATGTATGAAGCAAGAGGGCCTAGAGCCTTGTTTTGCGGTTTGATTTGAGTTTGCTGTGTGAAGGAATACTGCCTACCTCTCATTGTTTTCATGGGTGAGGAATATCAACTTTGTGCCAAGTAGCCAATTTCAAGTGAGTATAGAAGCACTGTAGCTCGTCGAAGAAAACCACTAATGTTAGGAAGAAGAAGGTCTAGCAGAAGGCTTAGCATTTGAATGGAGCTTGCTGTTGAAAAGAACAATGCCTACCTCTCAGTGATTCCATGAATGATAATACAAGTGAATGAAAGGAGGACTGTTGGTCTTGTTAGAGAACCATTACTTTTAGAAGCAAGAGGGTCTAGCAACTTGTTTAGTATTGTGAATTCAGTTAACATTTTAAAAGGCTTCTCCATATCCCTTAGTGTTATCACAGTTCTGTATCATCAACTTTTGCAAAAGGAACCCTCTATAGTGAATGGCAGTAGCACTGTAGCTCTTGAAAGACACACATTAAAGTTAGAAGCAAGAAGGTCTACCACTTTGTTAAACATTGTGACCTGAGTTGGCTTTTGAAAGGAACACTGCCTAAGTCTCAGTGTTTTCAAGGGTGAGGAACATCAACTTTGAGCCAAAGAGCCCCTTTCAAGTGACAGGAGAAACACACTAATTTTAATACAATATTACATGTTAGAAGGAAGAGGGTCTAGCAGTTTGCTTAGCATTATGAACTGAGTTTGCTGTATAAGGGAATAGTTCCTACCTCTCAGTGATTTCAGAATGAGAAACATTACCTTTGCTGAAAAAGGACACATACAACTGAAAGGAAAATGCAGTGTTGCTTCTGTGAGAGAATCATTCATGATTGAAGCAAGAGGGCCTAGAGCCTTGTTTTGCGGTTTGATTTGAGTTTGCTGTGTGAGGGAATACTGCCTACCTCTCGTTGTTTTCATGGGTGAGGAACATCAACTTTGTGCCAGGTAGCCAATTTCAAGTGAGTATAGAAGTACTGTAGCTCTTCGAAGAAAACCACTAATGTTAGGAGGAAGAAGGTCTAGCAGAAGGCTTAGCATTGTGAATGGAGATTGCTGTTGAAAAGAACAATGCCTACCTCTCAGTGTTTCCATGAATGATAATACAAGTGAATGAAAGGAGCACTGTTGGTCTTGTTAGAGAACCATTACACACTAGTTCTAATACAATATTACATGTTAGAAGGAAGAGAGTCTATCAGTTTGCTTAGCATTATGAACTGAGTTGGCTGTATAAGGGAATAGTGCCTACCTCTCAGTGATTTCAGAATGAGAAACATTACCTTTGCTGAAAATGGCCCCATAAAACTGAAAGGAACAAGCTGTGTAGCTTCTGTGAGACAATCATTCATGTTGGAAGCAAGAGGGCCTAGAACCTTGTTTGTCAGTTTGATTTGAGTTTGCTGTTTAAAGGAATACTAACTACCTCTCAGCTTTCTCATGTGTGAGGGACATCAACTTTGTGCCTAATAGCCCCTTTCAAGTGAGTGTAGACACATTGTAGTGCTTCTAAGAAAATCATTCATGTTAGAAGGAACAGGGTCTAGCAGCTTGCTTTGAATTGTGACCTGAGTTTGCTGTGTAAGGGAATACTGCCTACCTGTCAGTGTTTTCAAGAGTGAGAAACATCACCTTTGTACACAATGGCCCCATACAACTGAATGGAAGATGCAGTGTAGCTTCTGTGAGAGAATCATTCATGTTTGAAGCAAGAGGGCCTAGAACCTTGTTTTGCAGTTGATTTGAGCTTGCTGTCTCAAGGCATACTGCCTATCTCTCAGCTTTTCCATGGGTCAGGAACAACAACTTTGAGCAAATTAACCCTTTCAAGTGAGTGGAGAGGAAATCTAGTTCGAATAAAATCTTTCATGTTACAAGGGAGAAGGTCTAGCAGTTTGCTTAGCATTGTGAACTGAGTTTGCTGTATACGGGAATAGTGCCTACCTCTCAGTGATTTCAGAATGAGAAACACTACCTTTGATGAAAATGGCACCATACAACTGAAAGGAAGTTGCAGTGTAGCTTCTGTGAGTGAATGATTCATGATTGAAGCAAGAGGGCCTAGACCCTTGTTTTGCGGTTTCATTTGGGTTTGCTGTGTGAAGGAATACTGCCTGCCTCTCAGTTTTTTCATGGGTGAGGAACATCAACTTTGTGCCAAATAGCCAACTTCAAGTGAGTATAGAAGCACTGTAGCTCTTCGAAGAAAACCACTAATGTTAGGAGGAAGAAGGTCTAGCAGAAGGCTTAGCATTGTGAATGGAGCTTGCTGTTGAAAAGAACAATGCCTACCTCTCATTGCTTCCATGAATGAGAACACAAGTGAATGAAAGGAGCACTGTTGGTCTTGTTAGAGAACCATTACTTTTAGAAGCAAGAGGGTCTAGCAACTTGTTTTGTATTGTGAATTCAGTTAACATTTTAAAAGGCTTCTCCAAATCCCTTAGTGTTATCACAGTTCTGTATCATCAACTTTTGCAAAAGGTACCCCTATAGTGAATGGCAGGAACAATGTAGCTCTTCAAAGAGACACATTAAAGTTAGAAGCAAGAAGGTCTACCACCTTGTTCAACATGGTGAACTGAGTTGGCTTTTGAAAGGAACACTGCCTAAGTCTCAGCGTTTTCATGGATGAGGAACATCAACTTTGAGCCAAAGAGCCCCTTTCAAGAGAGAGGAGAAACACACTAGATCTAATACAATCTTTCATGGTAGAAGGAAGAGGGTCTAGCAGTTTGCTTAGCATTATGAACTGAGTTTGCTGTGTAAGGGAATAGTGCCTACCTCTCAGTGATTTCAGAATGAGAAACATTACCTTTACTGAAAATGGCCCCATACAACTGAAAGGAAGATGCAGTGTACCTTCTGTGAGAGAATCATTCATGTTGGAAGCAAGAGGGCCTAGAACCTTGTTTTGCAGTTTTTTGTGAGTTTGCTGTTTAAAGGAATACTGCGTACCTCTCAGCTTTCTCATGGGTGAGGAACATCAACTTTGCGCCTAATAGCTCCTTTCAGGTGAGTGTAGACACATTGTATTGCTTCTAAGAAAATCATTCATGTTAGAAGGAACAGGGTCTAGCAGCTTGCTTTGAATTGTGACCTGAGTTTGCTGTGTAAGGGAATACTGCCTACTCTCACTCTTGTGTTTTCAAGAGTGAGAAACAAAACCTTTGTTCACAATGGCGCCATACAACTGAATGGAAGATGCAGTGTAGCTTGTGTGAGAGAATTAATAATGTTTGAAGCAAGAGGGGCTAGCACCTTGTTTTGCAGTTGGAATTGAGTTTGCTGTTTCAAGGAATACTGCCTACCTCTCAGTGTTGTCAAGAATGAGAAACATTACCTTTGTTGACAATGGCCCCATACAACTGAAATGAAGATGCAGTGTAGCTTCTGTGAGAGAATCATTCATGTTTGAAGCATGAGGGCCTAGAACCTTGTTTTGCAGTTGATTTGAGCTTGCTGTCTCAAGGCATACTGCCTATCTCTCAGCTTTTCCATGGGTGAGGAACATCAACTTTGAGCCAATTAGGCCCTTTCAAGTGAGTGGAGAAACACTCTAGTTCGAATAAAATCTTTCATGTTAGAAGGAAGAGGGTCTAGCAGTTTCCTTAGCATTGTGAACTGAGTTTGCTGTGTAAAGGAATAGTGCCTACCTCTCAGTGAGTTTAGAATGAGAAACACTACCTTTGCTGAAAATGGCCCCATTCAACTGAAAGGAAGTTGCAGTATAGCTTCTGTGAGTGAATGATTCATGATTGAAGCAAGAAGGCCTAGAGAATTGTTTTTCAGTTTGATTTGAGTTTGCTCTGTGAGGGAATACTGCCTACCTCTCATTGTTTTCATGGGTGAGGAATATCAACTTTGTGCCAAGTAGCCAATTTCAAGTGAGTATAGAAGCAGTGTAGCTCATCGAAGAAAACCACTAACGTTAGGAGGAAGAAGGTCTAGCAGAAGGCTTAGCATTGTGAATGGAGCTTGCTGTTGAAAAGAACAATGCCTACCTCTCAGTGTTTCCATGAATGATAATACAAGTGAATGAAAGGAGCACTGTTGGTCTTGTTAGAGAACCATTACTTTTAGAAGCAAGAGGGTCTGGCAACTTGTTTAGCATTGTGAATTCAGTTAACATTTTAAAAGGCTTCTCCAAATCCCTTAGTGTTATCACAGTTCTGTATCATCAACTTTTGCAAAAGGAACCCCTATAGTGAATGGCAGGAGAACTGTAGCTCTTGAAAGAGACACATTAAAGTTAGAAGCAAAAAAGGTCTACCACCTTGGTAAACATTGTGAACTGAGCTGGCTTTTGAAAGGAACACTGCCTAAGTCTCTGCGTTTTCATGGATGAGGAACATCACCATGGAGCCAAATAGCCACTATCGAGGGACTGGAGAAACACTCTAATTCTCATAAAATCTTTCATGTTAGAAGGAAGAGAGTCTAGCAGTTTCCTTGGCATTGTGAACTGAGTTTGCTGTATAAGGGAATAGTGCCTACCTCTCAGTGATTTCAAGAATGAGAAACACTACCTTTGCTGAAAATGGCCCCATAAAACTGAAATTAAGATGCAGGGTAGCTTCTGTGAAAGAATCATTCATGTTGGAAACAAGAGGGCCTAGAACCTTGTTTGTCAGTTTGATTTGAGTTTGCTGTTTAAAGGAATACTGCCTACCTCTCAGCTTTCTCATGGGTGAGGTACTTCAACTTTGCGCCTAATAGCCCCTTTCAATTGAGTGTAGACACACTGTAGTGCTTGTAAGAAAATCATTCATGTTAGAAGGAAGAGGGTCTAGCAGTTTGCTTTGCATTGTGAACTGAGTTGGCTGTGTAAGGGAATACTGCCTACCTGTCAGTGTTTTCAAGAATGAGAAACATCACCTTTGCTGAAAAAGGACACATACAACTGAATGGAAGATGCAGTGTAGCTTTTGTGAGAGAATCATTCATGTTTGAAGCAAGAGGGCCTAGAGCCTTGTTTTGCGGTTTGATTTGAGTTTGCTGTGTGAGGGAATACTGCCTACTTCTCATTGTTTTCATGGGTGAGGAACATCAACTTTGTGCCGAGTAGCCAATTTCATGAGAGTATAGAAGCACTGTAGCTCTTCGAAGAAAACCACTAATGTTAGGAGGAAGAAGGTTTAGCAGAAGGCTTAGCATTGTGAATGGAGCTTGCTGTTGAAAAGAACAATGCCTACCTCTCAGTGTTTCCATGAATGATAATACAAGTGAATGAAAGGAGCACTGTTGGTCTTCTTAGAGAACCATTACTTTTAGAAGCAAGAGCGTCTAGGAACTTGTTTAGTATTGTGAATTCAGTTAACATTTTAAAAGGCTTCTCCAAATCCCTTAGTGTTAACACAGTTCTGTATCATCAACTTTTGCAACAGGAACCCTCTATAGTGAAAGGCAGGAGCACTGTAGCTCTTGAAAGACACACATTAAAGTTAGAAGCAAGAAGGTCTAAGACCTTGTTAAACATTGTGACCTGAGTTGGCTTTTGAAAGGAACACTGCCTCAGTCTCAGTGTTTTCGTGGGTAAGGAACATCAACATTGAGCCAAAGAGCCCCTTTCAAGTGAGAGGAGAAACACGCTAGTTCTAATACAATCTTTCATGTTAGAAGGAAGAGAGTCTAGCTGTTTGCTTAGCATTATGAACTGAGTTTGCTGTATAAGGGAATAGTGCCTACCTCTCAGTGATTTCAGAATGAGAAACATTACCTTTGCTGAAAATGGACCCATAAAACTGAAAGGAACAAGCTGTGTAGCTTCTGTGAGACAATCATTCATGTTGGAAGCAAGAGGGCCTTGAACCTTGTTTTGCAGTTGGAATTGAGTTTGCTGTTTCAAGGAATACTGCCTACCTCTCAGTGTTGTCAAGAATGAGAAACATTACCTTTACTGAAAATGGCCCCATACAACTGAAAGGAAGATGCAGTGTAGCTTCTGTGAGAGAATCATTCATGTTGGAAGCAAGAGGGCCTAGAACCTTGTTTTGCAGTTGATTTGAGCTTGCTGTCTCAAGGCATACTGCCTATGTCTCAACTTTTCCATGGGTGAGGAACATCAACGTTGAGCCATTAGCCCTTTCAAGTGAGTGGAGAAGCACTCTAGTTCCAATAAAATCTTTCATGTTAGAAGGAAGAGGGTCTAGCAGTTTGCTTAGCATTATGAACTGAGTTTGCTGTATAAGGTAATAGTGCCTAACTCTCAGTGATTTCAGAATGAGAAACATTACCTTTGCTGAAAAAGGACACATACAACTGAAAGGAAAATGCAGTGTTGCTTCTGTAAGAGAATCATTCATGTTTGAAGCAAGAGGGCCTAGAGCCTTGTTTTGCGGTTTGATTTGAGTTTGCTGTGTGAGGGAATACTGCCTACCTCTCATTGTTTTCATGGGTGAGGAACATCAACTTTGTGCCAAATAGCCAATTTCAAGTGTGTATAGAAGCACTGTAGCTCTTCGAAGAAAACCACTAATGTTAGGAGGAAGAAGGTCTAGTAGAAAGCTTAGCATTGTGAATGGAGCTTGCTGTTGAAAAGAACAATGCCTACCTCTCAGTGTTTCCATGAATGATAATACAAGTGAATGAAAGGAGCACTGTTGGTCTTGTTAGAGAACCATTACTTTTAGAAGCAAGAGGGTCTACAACTTGTTTAGTATTGTGAATTCAGTTAACATTTTAAAAGGCTTCTCCAAATCCCTTAGTGTTATCACAGTTCGGTATCATCAACTTTCGCAAAACGAACCCCTATAGTGAAAGGCAGGAGAACTGTAGCTCTTGAAAGAGACACATTAAAGTTAGAAGCAAGAAGGTCTACCACCTTGTTAAACATTGTGAACTGAGCTGGCATTTGAAAGGAACACTGCCTAAGTCTCAGCGTTTTCATGGATGAGGAACATCAACTTTGAGCCAAATAGCCACTATCGAGGGAGTGGAGAAACACTCTAATTCTCATAAAATCTTTCATGTTAGAAGGAAGAGAGTCTAGCAGTTTGCTTGGCATTGTGAACTGAGTTGGTTGTATAAGGGAATAGTGCTTATCTCTCAGTGATTTCAAGAATGAGAAACACTACCTTTGCTGAAAATTGCCCCATAAAACTGAAAGGAACATGCTGTGTAGCTTCTGTGATACAATCATTCATGTTGGAAGCAAGAGGACCTAGAACCTTGTTTGTCAGTTTGATTTGAGTTTGCTGTTTAAAGGAATACTGCCTACCTCTCAGCTTTCTCATGGGTGAGGTACATCAACTTTGCGCCTAATAGCCCCTTTCAAGTGAGTGTAGAAACATTGTAGTGCTTGTAAGAAAATCATTCATGTTACAAGGAACAGAGTCTAGCAGCTTGCTTTGCATTGTGAACTGAGTTTGCTGTGTAAGGGAATACTGCCTACCTGTCAGTGTTTTCAAGAGAGAGAAACATCACCTTTGTTCACAAAGGCCCCATACAACTGAAAGGAAGATGCAGTGTAGCTTCTGTGAGTAAATGATTCATGTTTGAAGCAAGAGGGCCTAGAGCCTTGTTTTGCGGTTTGATTTGAGTTTGCTGTGTGAAGGAATACTGCCTACCTCTCATTGTTTTCATTGGTGAGGAATATCAACTTTGTGCCAAGTAGCCAATTTCAAGTGAGTATAGAAGCACTGTAGCTCGTCGAAGAAAACCACTAATGTTAGGAAGAAGACGGTCTAGCAGAAGGCTTAGCATTTGAATGGAGCTTGCTGGTGAAAAGAACAATGCCTACCTCTCAATGATTCCATGAATGATAATACAAGTGAATGAAAGGAGGACTGTTGGTCTTGTTAGAGAACCATTACTTTTAGAAGCAAGAGGGTCTAGCAACTTGTTTAGTATTGTGAATTCAGTTAACATTTTAAAAGGCTTCTCCATATCCCTTAGTGTTATCACAGTTCTGTATCATCAACTTTTGCAAAAGGAACCCTCTATAGTGAACAGCAGGAGCACTGTAGCTCTTGAAAGACACACATTAAAGTTAGAAGAAAGAAGGTCTACCACTTTGTTAAACATTGTGACCTGAGTTGGCTTTTGAAAGGAACACTGCCTAAGTCTCAGTGTTTTCAAGGGTGAGGAACATCAACTTTGAGCCAAAGAGCCCCTTTCAAGTGACAGGAGAAACACTCTAGTTCGAATAAAATCTTTCACGTTAGAAGGAAGAGGGTCTAGCAGTTTGCTTAGCATTATGAACTGAGTTTGCTGTATAAGGGAATAGTTCCTACCTCTCAGTGATTTCAGAATGAGAAACATTACCTTTGCTGAAAAAGGACACATACAACTGAAAGGAAAATGCAGTGTTGCTTCTGTGAGAGAATCATTCATGTTTGAAGCAAGAGGGCCTAGAGCCTTGTTTTGCGGTTTTGATTTGAGTTTGCTGTTTAAAGGAATACTGCCTACCTCTCATTGTTTTCATGGGTGAGGAACATCAACATTGAGCCAAAGAGCCCCTTTCAAGTGAGAGGAGAAACACGCTAGTTCTAATACAATCTTTCATGTTAGAAGGAAGAGGGTCTATCAGTTTGCTTAGCATTATGAACTGAGTTTGCTGTATAAGGGAATAGTGCCTACCTCTCAGTGATTTCAGACTGAGAAACATTACCTTTACTGAAAATGTCCCCATACAACTGAAAGGAAAATGCAGTGTTGCTTCTATGAGAGAATCATTCATGTTTGAAGCAAGAGGGCCTAGAACCTTGTTTGGCAGTTTGATTTGAGTTTCCTGTTTAAAGGAATACTGCCTACCTCTCAGCTTTCTCATGGCTGAGGTACATCAACTTTGCACCTAATAGCCACTTTCAAGTGAGTGTACACACATTATAGTGCTTGTAAGAAAATCATTCATGTTAGAAGGAACAGGGTCTAGCAGCTTGCTTTGAATTGTGAACTGAATTTGCTGTGTAAGGGAATACTGCCTACCTGTCAGTGTTTTCAAGAGTGAGAAACATCACCTTTGTTCACAATGGCCCCATACAACTGAATGGAAGATGCAGTGTACCTTGTGTGAGAGAATTAATAATGTTTGAAGCAAGAGGGGCTAGCTCCTTGTTTTGCAGTTGCCATTGAGTTTGCTGTTTCAAGGAATACTGCCTACCTCTCAGTGTTGTCAAGAATGAGAAACATTACCTTTACTGAAAATGGCCCCATACAACTGAAAGGAACATGCAGTGTAGCTTCTGTGAGAGAATCATTCATGTTGGAAGCAAGAGGGCCTAGAACCTTGTTTTGCAGTTGATTTGAGCTTGCTGTCTCAAGGCATACTGCCTACCTCTCAGCTTTTCCATGGGTGAGGAACATCAACTTTGAGCCAATTAGGCCCTTTCAAGTGAGTGGAGAAGCTCTCTAGTTCGAATAAAATCTTTCATGTTAGAAGGAAGACGGTCTAGCAGTTTGCTTAGCATTATGAACTGAGTTTGCTGTATAAGGGAATAGTGCCTACCTCTCAGTGATTTCAGAATGAGAAACATTACCTTTGCTGAAAAAGGACACATACAACTGAAAGGAAAATGCAGTGTTGCTTCTGTAAGAGAATCATTCATGTTTGAAGCAAGAGTGCCTAGAGCCTTGTTTTGCGGTTTGATTTGAGTTTGCTGTGTGAAGGAATACTGCCTACCTCTCATTGTTTTCATGGGTGAGGAACATCAACTTTGTGCCAAGTAGCCAATTTCAAGTGAGTATAGAAGCACTGTAGCTCTTCAAAGAAAACCACTAATGTTAGGAGGAAGAAGGTCTAGCAGAAGGCTTAGCATTGTGAATGGAGCTTGCTGTTGAAAAGAACAATGCCTACCTCTCAGTGTTTCCATGAATGATAATACAAGTGAATGAAAGGAGCACTGTTGGTCTTGTTAGAGAACCATTACTTTTAGAAGCAAGAGGGTCTAGCAACTTGTTTAGTATTGTGAATTCAGTTAACATTTTAAAAGGCTTCTCCAAATCCCTTAGTGTTATCACAGTTCGGTATCATCAACTTTCGCAAAACGAACCCCTATAGTGAAAGGCAGGAGAACTGTAGCTCTTGAAAGAGACACATTAAAGTTAGAAGCAAGAAGGTCTACCACCTTGTTAAACATTGTGGACTGAGCTGGCTTTTGAAAGGAACACTGCCTAAGTCTCAGCGTTTTCATGGATGAGGAACATCAACATTGAGCCAAATAGCCACTATCGAGGGAGTGGAGAAACACTCTAATTCTCATAAAATCTTTCATGTTAGAAGGAAGAGAGTCTAGCAGTTTGCATGGCATTGTGAACTGAGTTGGCTGTATAAGGGAATAGTGCCTACCTCTCAGTGATTTCAAGAATGAGAAACACTACCTTTGCTGAAAATGGCCCCATAAAACTGAAAAGAAGATGCAGGGTAGCTTCTGTGAAAGAATCATTCATGTTGGAAACAAGAGGGCCTAGAACCTTGTTTGTGAGTTTGATTTGAGTTTGCTGTTTAAAGGAATACTGCCTACCTCTCAGCTTTCTCATGGGTGAGGTACTTCAACTTTGCGCCTAATAGCCCCTTTCAAGTGAGTGTAGACACATTGTAGAGCTTGTAAGAAAATCATTCATGTTAGAAGGAACAGGGTCTAGCAGCTTGCTTTGAATTGTGAACTGAATTTGCTGTGTAAGGGAATACTGCCTACCTGTCAGTGTTTTCAAGAGAGAGAAACATCACCTTTGTTCACAAAGGCCCCATACAACTGAAACGAAGATGCAGTGTAGCTGCTGTGAGTAAATGATTCATGTATGAAGCAAGAGGGCCTAGAGCCTTGTTTTGAGGTTTGATTTGAGTTTGCTGTGTGAAGGAATACTGCCTACCTCTCATTGTTTTCATGGGTGAGGAATATCGACTTCGTGCTAAGTAGCCAATTTCAAGTGAGTATAGAAGCACTGTAGCTCGTCGAAGAAAACCACTAATGTTAGGAAGAAGAAGGTCTAGCAGAAGGCTTAGCATTTGAATGGAGCTTGCTGTTGAAAAGAACAATGCCTACCTCTCAGTGATTCCATGAATGATAATACAAGTGAATGAAAGGAGGACTGTTGGTCTTGTTAGAGAAACATTACTTTTAGAAGCAAGAGGGTCTAGCAACTTGTTTAGTATTGTGAATTCAGTTAACATTTTAAAAGGCTTCTCCATATCCCTTAGTGTTATCACAGTTCTGTATCATCAACTTTTGCAAAAGGAACCCTCTATAGTGAATGGCAGTAGCACTGTAGCTCTTGAAAGACACACATTAAAGTTAGAAGCAAGAGGGTCTACCACTTTGTTAAACATTGTGACCTGAGTTGGCTTTTGAAAGGAACACTGCCTAAGTCTCAGTGTTTTCAAGGGTGAGGAACATCAACTTTGAGCCAAAGAGCCCCTTTCAAGTGACAGGAGAAACACACTAATTTTAATACAATATTACATGTTAGAAGGAAGAGGGTCTAGCAGTTTGCTTAGCATTATGAACTGAGTTTGCTGTATAAGGGAATAGTTCCTACCTCTCAGTGATTTCAGAATGAGAAACATTACTTTGCTGAAAAAGGACACATACAACTGAAAGGAAAATGCAGTGTTGCTTCTGTGAGAGAATCATTCATGATTGAAGCAAGAGGGCCTAGAGCCTTGTTTTGCGGTTTGATTTGAGTTTGCTGTGTGAGGGAATACTGCCTACCTCTCGTTGTTTTCATGGGTGAGGAACATCAACTTTGTGCCAGGTAGCCAATTTCAAGTGAGTATAGAAGCACTGTAGCTCTTCGAAGAAAACCACTAATGTTAGGAGGAAGAAGGTCTAGCAGAAGGCTTAGCATTGTGAATGGAGCTTGCTGTTGAAAAGAACAATGCCTACCTCTCAGTGTTTCCATGAATGATAATACAAGTGAATGAAAGGAGCACTGTTGGTCTTCTTAGAGAACCATTACTTTTAGAAGCAAGAGCGTCTAGGAACTTGTTTAGTATTGTGAATTCAGTTAACATTTTAAAAGGCTTCTCCAAATCCCTTAGTGTTAACACAGTTCTGTATCATCAACTTTTGCAACAGGAACCCTCTATAGTGAAAGGCAGGAGCACTGTAGCTCTTGAAAGACACACATTAAAGTTAGAAGCAAGAAGGTCTAAGACCTTGTTAAACATTGTGACCTGAGTTGGCTTTTGAAAGGAACACTGCCTCAGTCTCAGTGTTTTCGTGGGTAAGGAACATCAACATTGAGCCATAGAGCCCCTTTCAAGTGAGAGGAGAAACACGCTAGTTCTAATACAATCTTTCATGTTAGAAGGAAGAGAGTCTAGCTGTTTGCTTAGCATTATGAACTGAGTTTGCTGTATAATTGAATAGTGCCTACCTCTCAGTGATTTCAGAATGAGAAACATTACCTTTGCTGAAAATGGACCCATAAAACTGAAAGGAACAAGCTGTGTAGCTTCTGTGAGACAATCATTCATGTTGGAAGCAAGAGGGCCTAGAACCTTGTTTTGCAGTTGATTTGAGCTTGATGTCTCAAGGCATACTGCCTATCTCTCAGCTTTTCCATGGGTGAGGAAAATCAACATTGAGCCATTAGCCCTTTCAAGTGAGTGGAGAATCACTCTAGTTCGAATAAAATCTTTCATGTTAGAAGGAAGAGGGTCTAGCAGTTTGCTTAGCATTATGAACTGAGTTTGCTGTATAAGGGAATAGTGCCTACCTCTCAGTGATTTCAGAATGAGAAGCATTACCTTTGCTGAAAATGGCCCCATAAAACTGAAAAGAACAAGCTGTGTAGCTTCTGTGAGACAATCATTCATGTTGGAAGCAAGAGGGCCTTGAGCCTTGTTTTGCAGTTGGAATTGAGTTTGCTGTTTCAAGGAATACTGCCTACCTCTCAGTGTTGTCAACAATGAGAAACATTACCTTTACTGAAAATGGCCCCATACAACTGAAAGGAAGATGCAGTGTAGCTTCTGTGAGAGAATCATTCATGTTGGAAGCAAGAGGGCCTAGAACCTTGTTTTGCAGTTGATTTGAGCTTGCTGTCTCAAGGCATACTGCCTACCTCTCAGCTTTTCCATGGGTGAGGAACATCAACTTTGAGCCAATTAGGCCCTTTCAAGTGAGTGGAGAAGCTCTCTAGTTCGAATAAAATCTTTCATGTTAGAAGGAAGAGGGTCTAGCAGTTTGCTTAGCATTATGAACTGAGTTTGGTGTATAAGGGAATAGTGCCTACCTCTCAGTGATTTCAGAATGAGAAACATTACCTTTGCTGAAAAAGGACACATACAACTGAAAGGAAAATGCAGTGTTGCTTCTGTAAGAGAATCATTCATGCTTGAAGCAAGAGGGCCTAGAGCCTTGTTTTGCGATTTGATTTGAGTTTGCTGTGTGAAGGAATACTGCCTACCTCTCATTGTTTTCATTGGTGAGGAATATCAACTTTGTGCCAAGTAGCCAATTTCAAGTGAGTATAGAAGCACTGTAGCTCGTCGAAGAAAACCACTAATGTTAGGAAGAAGACGGTCTAGCAGAAGGCTTAGCATTTGAATGGAGCTTGCTGGTGAAAAGAACAATGCCTACCTCTCAATGATTCCATGAATGATAATACAAGTGAATGAAAGGAGGACTGTTGGTCTTGTTAGAGAACCATTACTTTTAGAAGCAAGAGGGTCTAGCAACTTGTTTAGTATTGTGAATTCAGTTAACATTTTAAAAGGCTTCTCCATATCCCTTAGTGTTATCACAGTTCTGTATCATCAACTTTTGCAAAAGGAACCCTCTATAGTGAACAGCAGGAGCACTGTAGCTCTTGAAAGACACACATTAAAGTTAGAAGAAAGAAGGTCTACCACTTTGTTAAACATTGTGACCTGAGTTGGCTTTTGAAAGGAACACTGCCTAAGTCTCAGTGTTTTCAAGGGTGAGGAACATCAACTTTGAGCCAAAGAGCCCCTTTCAAGTGACAGGAGAAACACTCTAGTTCGAATAAAATCTTTCATGTTAGAAGGAAGAGGGTCTAGCAGTTTGCTTAGCATTATGAACTGAGTTTGCTGTATAAGGGAATAGTTCCTACCTCTCAGTGATTTCAGAATGAGAAACATTACCTTTGCTGAAAAAGGACACATACAACTGAAAGGAAAATGCAGTGTTGCTTCTGTGAGAGAATCATTCATGTTTGAAGCAAGAGGGCCTAGAGCCTTGTTTTGCGGTTTTGATTTGAGTTTGCTGTTTAAAGGAATACTGCCTACCTCTCATTGTTTTCATGGGTGAGGAACATCAACATTGAGCCAAAGAGCCCCTTTCAAGTGAGAGGAGAAACACGCTAGTTCTAATACAATCTTTCATGTTAGAAGGAAGAGGGTCTATCAGTTTGCTAAGCATTATGAACTGAGTTTGCTGTATAAGGGAATAGTGCCTACCTCTCAGTGATTTCAGACTGAGAAACATTACCTTTACTGAAAATGTCCCCATACAACTGAAAGGAAAATGCAGTGTTGCTTCTATGAGAGAATCATTCATGTTTGAAGCAAGAGGGCCTAGAACCTTGTTTGGCAGTTTGATTTGAGTTTCCTGTTTAAAGGAATACTGCCTACCTCTCAGCTTTCTCATGGCTGAGGTACATCAACTTTGCACCTAATAGCCACTTTCAAGTGAGTGTACACACATTATAGTGCTTGTAAGAAAATCATTCATGTTAGAAGGAACAGGGTCTAGCAGCTTGCTTTGAATTGTGAACTGAATTTGCTGTGTAAGGGAATACTGCCTACCTGTCAGTGTTTTCAAGAGTGAGAAACATCACCTTTGTTCACAATGGCCCCATACAACTGAATGGAAGATGCAGTGTACCTTGTGTGAGAGAATTAATAATGTTTGAAGCAAGAGGGGCTAGCTCCTTGTTTTGCAGTTGCCATTGAGTTTGCTGTTTCAAGGAATACTGCCTACCTCTCAGTGTTGTCAAGAATGAGAAACATTACCTTTACTGAAAATGGCCCCATACAACTGAAAGGAACATGCAGTGTAGCTTCTGTGAGAGAATCATTCATGTTGGAAGCAAGAGGGCCTAGAACCTTGTTTTGCAGTTGATTTGAGCTTGCTGTCTCAAGGCATACTGCCTACCTCTCAGCTTTTCCATGGGTGAGGAACATCAACTTTGAGCCAATTAGGCCCTTTCAAGTGAGTGGAGAAGCTCTCTAGTTCGAATAAAATCTTTCATGTTAGAAGGAAGACGGTCTAGCAGTTTGCTTAGCATTATGAACTGAGTTTGCTGTATAAGGGAATAGTGCCTACCTCTCAGTGATTTCAGAATGAGAAACATTACCTTTGCTGAAAAAGGACACATACAACTGAAAGGAAAATGCAGTGTTGCTTCTGTAAGAGAATCATTCATGTTTGAAGCAAGAGTGCCTAGAGCCTTGTTTTGCGGTTTGATTTGAGTTTGCTGTGTGAAGGAATACTGCCTACCTCTCATTGTTTTCATGGGTGAGGAACATCAACTTTGTGCCAAGTAGCCAATTTCAAGTGAGTATAGAAGCACTGTAGCTCTTCAAAGAAAACCACTAATGTTAGGAGGAAGAAGGTCTAGCAGAAGGCTTAGCATTGTGAATGGAGCTTGCTGTTGAAAAGAACAATGCCTACCTCTCAGTGTTTCCATGAATGATAATACAAGTGAATGAAAGGAGCACTGTTGGTCTTGTTAGAGAACCATTACTTTTAGAAGCAAGAGGGTCTAGCAACTTGTTTAGTATTGTGAATTCAGTTAACATTTTAAAAGGCTTCTCCAAATCCCTTAGTGTTATCACAGTTCGGTATCATCAACTTTCGCAAAACGAACCCCTATAGTGAAAGGCAGGAGAACTGTAGCTCTTGAAAGAGACACATTAAAGTTAGAAGCAAGAAGGTCTACCACCTTGTTAAACATTGTGGACTGAGCTGGCTTTTGAAAGGAACACTGCCTAAGTCTCAGCGTTTTCATGGATGAGGAACATCAACATTGAGCCAAATAGCCACTATCGAGGGAGTGGAGAAACACTCTAATTCTCATAAAATCTTTCATGTTAGAAGGAAGAGAGTCTAGCAGTTTGCATGGCATTGTGAACTGAGTTGGCTGTATAAGGGAATAGTGCCTACCTCTCAGTGATTTCAAGAATGAGAAACACTACCTTTGCTGAAAATGGCCCCATAAAACTGAAAAGAAGATGCAGGGTAGCTTCTGTGAAAGAATCATTCATGTTGGAAACAAGAGGGCCTAGAACCTTGTTTGTGAGTTTGATTTGAGTTTGCTGTTTAAAGGAATACTGCCTACCTCTCAGCTTTCTCATGGGTGAGGTACTTCAACTTTGCGCCTAATAGCCCCTTTCAAGTGAGTGTAGACACATTGTAGAGCTTGTAAGAAAATCATTCATGTTAGAAGGAACAGGGTCTAGCAGCTTGCTTTGAATTGTGAACTGAATTTGCTGTGTAAGGGAATACTGCCTACCTGTCAGTGTTTTCAAGAGAGAGAAACATCACCTTTGTTCACAAAGGCCCCATACAACTGAAACGAAGATGCAGTGTAGCTGCTGTGAGTAAATGATTCATGTATGAAGCAAGAGGGCCTAGAGCCTTGTTTTGAGGTTTGATTTGAGTTTGCTGTGTGAAGGAATACTGCCTACCTCTCATTGTTTTCATGGGTGAGGAATATCGACTTCGTGCTAAGTAGCCAATTTCAAGTGAGTATAGAAGCACTGTAGCTCGTCGAAGAAAACCACTAATGTTAGGAAGAAGAAGGTCTAGCAGAAGGCTTAGCATTTGAATGGAGCTTGCTGTTGAAAAGAACAATGCCTACCTCTCAGTGATTCCATGAATGATAATACAAGTGAATGAAAGGAGGACTGTTGGTCTTGTTAGAGAAACATTACTTTTAGAAGCAAGAGGGTCTAGCAACTTGTTTAGTATTGTGAATTCAGTTAACATTTTAAAAGGCTTCTCCATATCCCTTAGTGTTATCACAGTTCTGTATCATCAACTTTTGCAAAAGGAACCCTCTATAGTGAATGGCAGTAGCACTGTAGCTCTTGAAAGACACACATTAAAGTTAGAAGCAAGAGGGTCTACCACTTTGTTAAACATTGTGACCTGAGTTGGCTTTTGAAAGGAACACTGCCTAAGTCTCAGTGTTTTCAAGGGTGAGGAACATCAACTTTGAGCCAAAGAGCCCCTTTCAAGTGACAGGAGAAACACACTAATTTTAATACAATATTACATGTTAGAAGGAAGAGGGTCTAGCAGTTTGCTTAGCATTATGAACTGAGTTTGCTGTATAAGGGAATAGTTCCTACCTCTCAGTGATTTCAGAATGAGAAACATTACTTTGCTGAAAAAGGACACATACAACTGAAAGGAAAATGCAGTGTTGCTTCTGTGAGAGAATCATTCATGATTGAAGCAAGAGGGCCTAGAGCCTTGTTTTGCGGTTTGATTTGAGTTTGCTGTGTGAGGGAATACTGCCTACCTCTCGTTGTTTTCATGGGTGAGGAACATCAACTTTGTGCCAGGTAGCCAATTTCAAGTGAGTATAGAAGCACTGTAGCTCTTCGAAGAAAACCACTAATGTTAGGAGGAAGAAGGTCTAGCAGAAGGCTTAGCATTGTGAATGGAGCTTGCTGTTGAAAAGAACAATGCCTACCTCTCAGTGTTTCCATGAATGATAATACAAGTGAATGAAAGGAGCACTGTTGGTCTTCTTAGAGAACCATTACTTTTAGAAGCAAGAGCGTCTAGGAACTTGTTTAGTATTGTGAATTCAGTTAACATTTTAAAAGGCTTCTCCAAATCCCTTAGTGTTAACACAGTTCTGTATCATCAACTTTTGCAACAGGAACCCTCTATAGTGAAAGGCAGGAGCACTGTAGCTCTTGAAAGACACACATTAAAGTTAGAAGCAAGAAGGTCTAAGACCTTGTTAAACATTGTGACCTGAGTTGGCTTTTGAAAGGAACACTGCCTCAGTCTCAGTGTTTTCGTGGGTAAGGAACATCAACATTGAGCCAAAGAGCCCCTTTCAAGTGAGAGGAGAAACACGCTAGTTCTAATACAATCTTTCATGTTAGAAGGAAGAGAGTCTAGCTGTTTGCTTAGCATTATGAACTGAGTTTGCTGTATAATTGAATAGTGCCTACCTCTCAGTGATTTCAGAATGAGAAACATTACCTTTGCTGAAAATGGACCCATAAAACTGAAAGGAACAAGCTGTGTAGCTTCTGTGAGACAATCATTCATGTTGGAAGCAAGAGGGCCTAGAACCTTGTTTTGCAGTTGATTTGAGCTTGATGTCTCAAGGCATACTGCCTATCTCTCAGCTTTTCCATGGGTGAGGAAAATCAACATTGAGCCATTAGCCCTTTCAAGTGAGTGGAGAATCACTCTAGTTCGAATAAAATCTTTCATGTTAGAAGGAAGAGGGTCTAGCAGTTTGCTTAGCATTATGAACTGAGTTTGCTGTATAAGGGAATAGTGCCTACCTCTCAGTGATTTCAGAATGAGAAGCATAACCTTTGCTGAAAATGGCCCCATAAAACTGAAAAGAACAAGCTGTGTAGCTTCTGTGAGACAATCATTCATGTTGGAAGCAAGAGGGCCTTGAGCCTTGTTTTGCAGTTGGAATTGAGTTTGCTGTTTCAAGGAATACTGCCTACCTCTCAGTGTTGTCAACAATGAGAAACATTACCTTTACTGAAAATGGCCCCATACAACTGAAAGGAACATGCAGTGTAGCTTCTGTGAGAGAATCATTCATGTTGGAAGCAAGAGGGCCTAGAACCTTGTTTTGCAGTTGATTTGAGCTTGCTGTCTCAAGGCATACTGCCTATCTCTCAGCTTTTCCATGGGTCAGGAACAACAACTTTGAGCAAATTAACCCTTTCAAGTGAGTGGAGAGGAAATCTAGTTCGAATAAAATCTTTCATGTTACAAGGGAGAAGGTCTAGCAGTTTGCTTAGCATTGTGAACTGAGTTTGCTGTATACGGGAATAGTGCCTACCTCTCAGTGATTTCAGAATGAGAAACACTACCTTTGATGAAAATGGCACCATACAACTGAAAGGAAGTTGCAGTGTAGCTTCTGTGAGTGAATGATTCATGATTGAAGCAAGTGGGCCTAGACCCTTGTTTTCCGGTTTCATTTGGGTTTGCTGTGTGAAGGAATACTGCCTGCCTCTCAGTTTTTTCATGGGTGAGGAACATCAACTTTGTGCCAAATAGCCAATTTCAAGTGAGTATAGAAGCACTGTAGCTCTTCGAAGAAAACCACTAATGTTAGGAGGAAGAAGGTCTAGCAGAAGGCTTAGCATTGTGAATGGAGCTTGCTGTTGAAAAGAACAATGCCTACCTCTCATTGCTTCCATGAATGAGAACACAAGTGAATGAAAGGAGCACTGTTGGTCTTGTTAGAGAACCATTACTTTTAGAAGCAAGAGGGTCTAGCAACTTGTTTTGTATTGTGAATTCAGTTAACATTTTAAAAGGCTTCTCCAAATCCCTTAGTGTTATCACAGTTCTGTATCATCAACTTTTGCAAAAGGTACCCCTATAGTGAATGGCAGGAACAATGTAGCTCTTCAAAGGGACACATTAAAGTTAGAAGCAAGAAGGTCTACCACCTTGTTCAACATGGTGAACTGAGTTGGCTTTTGAAAGGAACACTGCCTAAGTCTCAGCGTTTTCATGGATGAGGAACATCAACTTTGAGCCAAAGAGCCCCTTTCAAGAGAGAGGAGAAACACACTAGATCTAATACAATCTTTCATGGTAGAAGGAAGAGGGTCTAGCAGTTTGCTTAGCATTATGAACTGAGTTTGCTGTATAAGGGAATAGTGCCTACCTCTCAGTGATTTCAGAATGAGAAACATTACCTTTACTGAAAATGGCCCCATACAACTGAAAGGAAGATGCAGTGTAGCTTCTGTGAGAGAATCATTCATGTTGGAAGCAAGAGGGCCTAGAACCTTGTTTTGCAGTTTTTTGTGAGTTTGCTGTTTAAAGGAATACTGCGTACCTCTCAGCTTTCTCATGGGTGAGGAACATCAACTTTGCGCCTAATAGCTCCTTTCAGGTGAGTGTAGACACATTGTATTGCTTCTTAGAAAATCATTCATGTTAGAAGGAACAGGGTCTAGCAGCTTGCTTTGAATTGTGACCTGAGTTTGCTGTGTAAGGGAATACTGCCTACTCTCACTCTTGTGTTTTCAAGAGTGAGAAACAACACCTTTGTTCACAATGGCGCCATACAACTGAATGGAAGATGCAGTGTAGCTTGTGTGAGAGAATTAATAATGTTTGAAGCAAGAGGGGCTAGCACCTTGTTTTGCAGTTGGAATTGAGTTTGCTGTTTCAAGGAATACTGCCTACCTCTCAGTGTTGTCAAGAATGAGAAACATTACCTTTGTTGACAATGGCCCCATACAACTGAAATGAAGATGCAGTGTAGCTTCTGTGAGAGAATCATTCATGTTTGAAGCATGAGGGCCTAGAACCTTGTTTTGCAGTTGATTTGAGCTTGCTGTCTCAAGGCATACTGCCTATCTCTCAGCTTTTCCATGGGTGAGGAACATCAACTTTGAGCCAATTAGGCCCTTTCAAGTGAGTGGAGAAACACTCTAGTTCGAATAAAATCTTTCATGTTAGAAGGAAGAGGGTCTAGCAGTTTCCTTAGCATTGTGAACTGAGTTTGCTGTGTAAAGGAATAGTGCCTACCTCTCAGTGAGTTTAGAATGAGAAACACTACCTTTGCTGAAAATGGCCCCATTCAACTGAAAGGAAGTTGCAGTATAGCTTCTGTGAGTGAATGATTCATCATTGAAGCAAGAAGGCCTAGAGAATTGTTTTTCAGTTTGATTTGAGTTTGCTCTGTGAGGGAATACTGCCTACCTCTCATTGTTTTCATGGGTGAGGAATATCAACTTTGTGCCAAGTAGCCAATTTCAAGTGAGTATAGAAGCACTGTAGCTCATCGAAGAAAACCACTAACGTTAGGAGGAAGAAGGTCTAGCAAAAGGCTTAGCATTGTGAATGGAGCTTGCTGTTGAAAAGAACAATGCCTACCTCTCAGTGTTTCCATGAATGATAATACAAGTGAATGAAAGGAGCACTGTTGGTCTTGTTAGAGAACCATTACTTTTAGAAGCAAGAGGGTCTGGCAACTTGTTTAGTATTGTGAATTCAGTTAACATTTTAAAAGGCTTCTCCAAATCCCTTAGTGTTATCACAGTTCGGTATCATCAACTTTCGCAAAACGAACCCCTATAGTGAAAGGCAGGAGAACTGTAGCTCTTGAAAGAGACACATTAAAGTTAGAAGCAAGAAGGTCTACCACCTCGTTAAACATTGTGAACTGAGCTGGCTTTTGAAAGGAACACTGCCTAAGTCTCAGCGTTTTCATGGATGAGGAACATCAACATTGAGCCAAATAGCCACTATCGAGGGAGTGGAGAAACACTCTAATTCTCATAAAATCTTTCATGTTAGAAGGAAGAGAGTCTAGCAGTTTGCTTGGCATTGTGAACTGAGTTGGCTGTATAAGGGAATAGTGCCTACCTCTCAGTGATTTCAAGAATGAGAAACACTACCTTTGCTGAAAATGGCCCCATAAAACTGAAAGGAAGATGCAGGGTAGCTTCTGTGAAAGAATCATTCATGTTGGAAACAAGAGGGCCTAGAACCTTGTTTGTCAGTTTGATTTGAGTTTGCTGTTTAAAGGAATACTGCCTACCTCTCAGCTTTCTCATGGGTGAGGTACTTCAACTTTGCGCCTAATAGCCCCTTTCAAGTGAGTGTAGACACATTGTAGAGCTTGTAAGAAAATCATTCATGTTAGAAGGAACAGGGTCTAGCAGCTTGCTTTGCATTGTGAACTGAGTTTGCTGCGTAAGGGAATACTGCCTACCTGTCAGTGTTTTTAAGAGAGAGAAACATCACCTTTGTTCACAAAGGCCCCATACAACTGAAAGGAAATTGCAGTGTAGCTTCTGTGAGTAAATGATTCATGTATGAAGCAAGAGGGCCTAGAGCCTTGTTTTGCGGTTTGATTTGAGTTTGCTGTGTGAAGGAATACTGCCTACCTCTCATTGTTTTCATGGGTGAGGAATATCAACTTTGTGCTAAGTAGCCAATTTCAAGTGAGTATAGAAGCACTGTAGCTCGTCGAAGAAAACCACTAATGTTAGGAAGAAGAAGGTCTAGCAGAAGGCTTAGCATTTGAATGGAGCTTGCTGTTGAAAAGAACAATGCCTACCTCTCAGTGATTCCATGAATGATAATACAAGTGAATGAAAGGAGGACTGTTGGTCTTGTTAGAGAACCATTACTTTTAGAAGCAAGAGGGTCTAGCAACTTGTTTAGTATTGTGAATTCAGTTAACATTTTAAAAGGCTTCTCCATATCCCTTAGTGTTATCACAGTTCTGAATCATCAACTTTTGCAAAAGGAACCCTCTATAGTGAATGGCAGTAGCACTGTAGCTCTTGAAAGACACACATTAAAGTTAGAAGCAAGAAGGTCTACCACTTTGTTAAACATTGTGACCTGAGTTGGCTTTTGAAAGGAACACTGCCTAAGTCTCAGTGTTTTCAAGGGTGAGGAACATCAACTTTGAGCCAAAGAGCCCCTTTCAAGTGACAGGAGAAACACACTAATTTTAATACAATATTACATGTTAGAAGGAAGAGGGTCTAGCAGTTTGCTTAGCATTATGAACTGAGTTTGCTGTATAAGGGAATAGTTCCTACCTCTCAGTGATTTCAGAATGAGAAACATTACCTTTGCTGAAAAAGGACACATACAACTGAAAGGAAAATGCAGTGTTGCTTCTGTGAGAGAATCATTCATGATTGAAGCAAGAGGGCCTAGAGCCTTGTTTTGCGGTTTGATTTGAGTTTGCTGTGTGAGGGAATACTGCCTACCTCTCGTTGTTTTCATGGGTGAGGAACATCAACTTTGTGCCAGGTAGCCAATTTCAAGTGAGTATAGAAGTACTGTAGCTCTTCGAAGAAAACCACTAATGTTAGGAGGAAGAAGGTCTAGCAGAAGGCTTAGCATTGTGAATGGAGCTTGCTGTTGAAAAGAACAATGCCTACCTCTCAGTGTTTCCATGAATGATAATACAAGTGAATGAAAGGAGCACTGTTGGTCTTGTTAGAGAACCATTACACACTAGTTCTAATACAATATTACATGTTAGAAGGAAGAGAGTCTATCAGTTTGCTTAGCATTATGAACTGAGTTGGCTGTATAAGGGAATAGTGCCTACCTCTCAGTGATTTCAGAATGAGAAACATTACCTTTGCTGAAAATGGCCCCATAAAACTGAAAGGAACAAGCTGTGTAGCTTCTGTGAGACAATCATTCATGTTGGAAGCAAGAGGGCCTAGAACCTTGTTTGTCAGTTTGATTTGAGTTTGCTGTTTAAAGGAATACTAACTACCTCTCAGCTTTCTCATGTGTGAGGGACATCAACTTTGTGCCTAATAGCCCCTTTCAAGTGAGTGTAGACACATTGTAGTGCTTCTAAGAAAATCATTCATGTTAGAAGGAACAGGGTCTAGCAGCTTGCTTTGAATTGTGACCTGAGTTTGCTGTGTAAGGGAATACTGCCTACCTGTCAGTGTTTTCAAGAGTGAGAAACATCACCTTTGTACACAATGGCCCCATACAACTGAATGGAAGATGCAGTGTAGCTTCTGTGAGAGAATCATTCATGTTTGAAGCAAGAGGGCCTAGAACCTTGTTTTGCAGTTGATTTGAGCTTGCTGTCTCAAGGCATACTGCCTATCTCTCAGCTTTTCCATGGGTCAGGAACAACAACTTTGAGCAAATTAACCCTTTCAAGTGAGTGGAGAGGAAATCTAGTTCGAATAAAATCTTTCATGTTACAAGGGAGAAGGTCTAGCAGTTTGCTTAGCATTGTGAACTGAGTTTGCTGTATACGGGAATAGTGCCTACCTCTCAGTGATTTCAGAATGAGAAACACTACCTTTGATGAAAATGGCACCATACAACTGAAAGGAAGTTGCAGTGTAGCTTCTGTGAGTGAATGATTCATGATTGAAGCAAGAGGGCCTAGACCCTTGTTTTGCGGTTTCATTTGGGTTTGCTGTGTGAAGGAATACTGCCTGCCTCTCAGTTTTTTCATGGGTGAGGAACATCAACTTTGTGCCAAATAGCCAATTTCAAGTGAGTATAGAAGCACTGTAGCTCTTCGAAGAAAACCACTAATGTTAGGAGGAAGAAGGTCTAGCAGAAGGCTTAGCATTGTGAATGGAGCTTGCTGTTGAAAAGAACAATGCCTACCTCTCATTGCTTCCATGAATGAGAACACAAGTGAATGAAAGGAGCACTGTTGGTCTTGTTAGAGAACCATTACTTTTAGAAGCAAGAGGGTCTAGCAACTTGTTTTGTATTGTGAATTCAGTTAACATTTTAAAAGGCTTCTCCAAATCCCTTAGTGTTATCACAGTTCTGTATCATCAACTTTTGCAAAAGGTACCCCTATAGTGAATGGCAGGAACAATGTAGCTCTTCAAAGAGACACATTAAAGTTAGAAGCAAGAAGGTCTACCACCTTGTTCAACATGGTGAACTGAGTTGGCTTTTGAAAGGAACACTGCCTAAGTCTCAGCGTTTTCATGGATGAGGAACATCAACTTTGAGCCAAAGAGCCCCTTTCAAGAGAGAGGAGAAACACACTAGATCTAATACAATCTTTCATGGTAGAAGGAAGAGGGTCTAGCAGTTTGCTTAGCATTATGAACTGAGTTTGCTGTGTAAGGGAATAGTGCCTACCTCTCAGTGATTTCAGAATGAGAAACATTACCTTTACTGAAAATGGCCCCATACAACTGAAAGGAAGATGCAGTGTAGCTTCTGTGAGAGAATCATTCATGTTGGAAGCAAGAGGGCCTAGAACCTTGTTTTGCAGTTTTTTGTGAGTTTGCTGTTTAAAGGAATACTGCGTACCTCTCAGCTTTCTCATGGGTGAGGAACATCAACTTTGCGCCTAATAGCTCCTTTCAGGTGAGTGTAGACACATTGTATTGCTTCTAAGAAAATCATTCATGTTAGAAGGAACAGGGTCTAGCAGCTTGCTTTGAATTGTGACCTGAGTTTGCTGTGTAAGGGAATACTGCCTACTCTCACTCTTGTGTTTTCAAGAGTGAGAAACAACACCTTTGTTCACAATGGCGCCATACAACTGAATGGAAGATGCAGTGTAGCTTGTGTGAGAGAATTAATAATGTTTGAAGCAAGAGGGGCTAGCACCTTGTTTTGCAGTTGGAATTGAGTTTGCTGTTTCAAGGAATACTGCCTACCTCTCAGTGTTGTCAAGAATGAGAAACATTACCTTTGTTGACAATGGCCCCATACAACTGAAATGAAGATGCAGTGTAGCTTCTGTGAGAGAATCATTCATGTTTGAAGCATGAGGGCCTAGAACCTTGTTTTGCAGTTGATTTGAGCTTGCTGTCTCAAGGCATACTGCCTATCTCTCAGCTTTTCCATGGGTGAGGAACATCAACTTTGAGCTAATTAGGCCCTTTCAAGTGAGTGGAGAAACACTCTAGTTCGAATAAAATCTTTCATGTTAGAAGGAAGAGGGTCTAGCAGTTTCCTTAGCATTGTGAACTGAGTTTGCTGTGTAAAGGAATAGTGCCTACCTCTCAGTGAGTTTAGAATGAGAAACACTACCTTTGCTGAAAATGGCCCCATTCAACTGAAAGGAAGTTGCAGTATAGCTTCTGTGAGTGAATGATTCATGATTGAAGCAAGAAGGCCTAGAGAATTGTTTTTCAGTTTGATTTGAGTTTGCTCTGTGAGGGAATACTGCCTACCTCTCATTGTTTTCATGGGTGAGGAATATCAACTTTGTGCCAAGTAGCCAATTTCAAGTGAGTATAGAAGCACTGTAGCTCATCGAAGAAAACCACTAACGTTAGGAGGAAGAAGGTCTAGCAGAAGGCTTAGCATTGTGAATGGAGCTTGCTGTTGAAAAGAACAATGCCTACCTCTCAGTGTTTCCATGAATGATAATACAAGTGAATGAAAGGAGCACTGTTGGTCTTGTTAGAGAACCATTACTTTTAGAAGCAAGAGGGTCTGGCAACTTGTTTAGTATTGTGAATTCAGTTAACATTTTAAAAGGCTTCTCCAAATCCCTTAGTGTTATCACAGTTCGGTATCATCAACTTTCGCAAAACGAACCCCTATAGTGAAAGGCAGGAGAACTGTAGCTCTTGAAAGAGACACATTAAAGTTAGAAGCAAGAAGGTCTACCACCTCGTTAAACATTGTGAACTGAGCTGGCTTTTGAAAGGAACACTGCCTAAGTCTCAGCGTTTTCATGGATGAGGAACATCAACATTGAGCCAAATAGCCACTATCGAGGGAGTGGAGAAACACTCTAATTCTCATAAAATCTTTCATGTTAGAAGGAAGAGAGTCTAGCAGTTTGCTTGGCATTGTGAACTGAGTTGGCTGTATAAGGGAATAGTGCCTACCTCTCAGTGATTTCAAGAATGAGAAACACTACCTTTGCTGAAAATGGCCCCATAAAACTGAAAGGAAGATGCAGGGTAGCTTCTGTGAAAGAATCATTCATGTTGGAAACAAGAGGGCCTAGAACCTTGTTTGTCAGTTTGATTTGAGTTTGCTGTTTAAAGGAATACTGCCTACCTCTCAGCTTTCTCATGGGTGAGGTACTTCAACTTTGCGCCTAATAGCCCCTTTCAAGTGAGTGTAGACACATTGTAGAGCTTGTAAGAAAATCATTCATGTTAGAAGGAACAGGGTCTAGCAGCTTGCTTTGCATTGTGAACTGAGTTTGCTGCGTAAGGGAATACTGCCTACCTGTCAGTGTTTTTAAGAGAGAGAAACATCACCTTTGTTCACAAAGGCCCCATACAACTGAAAGGAAATTGCAGTGTAGCTTCTGTGAGTAAATGATTCATGTATGAAGCAAGAGGGCCTAGAGCCTTGTTTTGCGGTTTGATTTGAGTTTGCTGTGTGAAGGAATACTGCCTACCTCTCATTGTTTTCATGGGTGAGGAATATCAACTTTGTGCTAAGTAGCCAATTTCAAGTGAGTATAGAAGCACTGTAGCTCGTCGAAGAAAACCACTAATGTTAGGAAGAAGAAGGTCTAGCAGAAGGCTTAGCATTTGAATGGAGCTTGCTGGTGAAAAGAACAATGCCTACCTCTCAATGATTCCATGAATGATAATACAAGTGAATGAAAGGAGGACTGTTGGTCTTGTTAGAGAACCATTACTTTTAGAAGCAAGACGGTCTAGCAACTTGTTTAGAATTGTGAATTCAGTTAACATTTTAAAAGGCTTCTCCATATCCCTTAGTGTTATCACAGTTCTGTATCATCAACTTTTGCAAAAGGAACCCTCTATAGTGAACAGCAGGAGCACTGTAGCTCTTGAAAGACACACATTAAAGTTAGAAGAAAGAAGGTCTACCACTTTGTTAAACATTGTGACCTGAGTTGGCTTTTGAAAGGAACACTGCCTAAGTCTCAGTGTTTTCAAGGGTGAGGAACATCAACTTTGATCCAAAGAGCCCCTTTCAAGTGACAGGAGAAACACACTAATTTTAATACAATATTACATGTTAGAAGGAAGAGGGTCTAGCAGTTTGCTTAGCATTATGAACTGAGTTTGCTGTATAAGGGAATAGTTCCTACCTCTCAGTGATTTCAGAATGAGAAACATTACCTTTGCTGAAAAAGGACACATACAACTGAAAGGAAAATGCAGTGTTGCTTCTGTGAGAGAATCATTCATGATTGAAGCAAGAGGGCCTAGAGCCTTGTTTTGCGGTTTGATTTGAGTTTGCTGTGTGAGGGAATACTGCCTACCTCTCGTTGTTTTCATGGGTGAGGAACATCAACTTTGTGCCAGGTAGCCAATTTCAAGTGAGTATAGAAGTACTGTAGCTCTTCGAAGAAAACCACTAATGTTAGGAGGAAGAAGGTCTAGCAGAAGGCTTCGCATTGTGAATGGAGCTTGCTGTTGAAAAGAACAATGCCTACCTCTCAGTGTTTCCATGAATGATAGTACAAGTGAATGAAAGGAGCACTGTTGGTCTTGTTAGAGAAACATTACACGCTAGTTCTAATACAATATTACATGTTAGAAGGAAGAGAGTCTATCAGTTTGCTTAGCATTATGAACTGAGTTTGCTGTATAAGGGAATAGTGCCTACCTCTCAGTGATTTCAGAATGAGAAACATTACCTTTCTGAAAATGGCCCCATAAAACTGAAAGGAACAAGCTGTGTAGCTTCTGTGAGACAATCATTCATGTTGGAAGCAAGAGGGCCTAGAACGTTGTTTGTCAGTTTGATTTGAGTTTGCTGTTTAAAGGAATACTAACTACCTCTCAGCTTTCTCATGTGTGAGGGACATCAACTTTGTGCCTAATAGCCCCTTTCAAGTGAGTGTAGACACATTGTAGTGCTTCTAAGAAAATCATTCATGTTAGAAGGAACAGGGTCTAGCAGCTTGCTTTGAATTGTGACCTGAGTTTGCTGTGTAAGGGAAGACTGCCTTCCTGTCAGTGTTTTCAAGATTGAGAAACATCACCTTTGTTCACAATGGACCCATACAACTGAAATGAAGATGCAGTGTAGCTTCTGTGAGAGAATCATTCATGTTTGAAGCATGAGGGCCTAGAACCTTGTTTTGCAGTTGATTTGAGCTTGCTGTTTCAAGGCATACTGCCTATCTCTCAGCATTTCCATGGGTGAGGAACATCAACTTTGAGCCAATTAGGCCCTTTCAAGTGAGTGGAGAAACACTCTAGTTCGAATAAAATATTTCATGTTAGAAGGAAGAGGGTCTAGCAGTTTCCTTAGCATTGTGAACTGAGTTGGCTGTATAAGGGAATAGTGCTTACCTCTCAGTGATTTCAAGAATGAGAAACACTACCTTTGCTGAAAATGGCCCCATACAACTGAAAGGAAGATGCAGAGTAGCTTCTGTGAGAGAATCATTCATGTTGGAAGCAAGAGGGCCTAGAACCTTGTTTGTAAGTTTGATTTGAGTTTGCTGTTTAAAGGAATACTAACTACCTCTCAGCTTTCTCATGTGTGAGGGACATCAACTTTGTGCCTAATAGCCCCTTTCAAGTGAGTGTAGACACATTGTAGTGCTTCTAAAAAATCATTCATGTTAGAAGGAACAGGGTCTAGCAGCTTGCTTTGAATTGTGACCTGAGTTTGCTGTGTAAAGGAATACTGCCTACCTGTCAGTGTTTTCAAGAGTGAGAAACATCACCTTTGTACACAATGGCCCCATACAACTGAATGGAAGATGCAGTGTAGCTTCTGTGAGAGAATCATTCATGTTTGAAGCAAGAGGGCCTAGAACCTTGTTTTGCAGTTGATTTGAGCTTGCTGTCTCAAGGCATACTGCCTATCTCTCAGCTTTTCCATGGGTCAGGAACAACAACTTTGAGCAAATTAGCCCTTTCAAGTGAGTGGAGAGGAAATCTAGTTCGAATAAAATCTTTCATGTTAGAAGGGAGAAGGTCTAGCAGTTTGCTTAGCATTGTGAACTGAGTTTGCTGTATAAGGGAATAGTGCCTACCTCTCAGTGATTTCAGAATGAGAAACACTACCTTTGATGAAAATGGCACCATACAACTGAAAGGAAGTTGCAGTGTAGCTTCTGTGAGTGAATGATTCATGATTGAAGCAAGAGGGCCTAGACCCTTGTTTTGCGGTTTGATTTGAGTTTGCTGTGTGAGGGAATACTGCCTACCTCTCATTGTTTTCATGGGTGAGGAACATCGACTTTGTGCCAAATAGCCAATTTCAAGTGTGTATAGAAGCACTGTAGCTCTTCGAAGAAAAACACTAATGTTAGGAGGAAGAAGGTCTAGCAGAAGGCTTAGCATTGTGAATGGAGCTTGCTGTTTTAAAGAACAATGCCTACCTCTCAGTGTTTCCATGAATGATAATACAAGTGAATGAAAGGAGCACTGTTGGTCTTGTTAGAGAACCATTACACACTAGTTCTAATACAATATTACATGTTAGAAGGAAGAGAGTCTATCAGTTTGCTTAGCATTATGAACTGAGTTGGCTGTATAAGGGAATAGTGCCTACCTCTCAGTGATTTCAGAATGAGAAACATTACCTTTGCTGAAAATGGCCCCATAAAACTGAAAGGAACAAGCTGTGTAGCTTCTGTGAGACAATCATTCATGTTGGAAGCAAGAGGGCCTAGAACCTTGTTTGTCAGTTTGATTTGAGTTTGCTGTTTAAAGGAATACTAACTACCTCTCAGCTTTCTCATGTGTGAGGGACATCAACTTTGTGCCTAATAGCCCCTTTCAAGTGAGTGTAGACACATTGTAGTGCTTCTAAGAAAATCATTCATGTTAGAAGGAACAGGGTCTAGCAGCTTGCTTTGAATTGTGACCTGAGTTTGCTGTGTAAGGGAATACTGCCTACCTGTCAGTGTTTTCAAGAGTGAGAAACATCACCTTTGTACACAATGGCCCCATACAACTGAATGGAAGATGCAGTGTAGCTTCTGTGAGAGAATCATTCATGTTTGAAGCAAGAGGGCCTAGAACCTTGTTTTGCAGTTGATTTGAGCTTGCTGTCTCAAGGCATACTGCCTATCTCTCAGCTTTTCCATGGGTCAGGAACAACAACTTTGAGCAAATTAACCCTTTCAAGTGAGTGGAGAGGAAATCTAGTTCGAATAAAATCTTTCATGTTACAAGGGAGAAGGTCTAGCAGTTTGCTTAGCATTGTGAACTGAGTTTGCTGTATACGGGAATAGTGCCTACCTCTCAGTGATTTCAGAATGAGAAACACTACCTTTGATGAAAATGGCACCATACAACTGAAAGGAAGTTGCAGTGTAGCTTCTGTGAGTGAATGATTCATGATTGAAGCAAGTGGGCCTAGACCCTTGTTTTGCGGTTTCATTTGGGTTTGCTGTGTGAAGGAATACTGCCTGCCTCTCAGTTTTTTCATGGGTGAGGAACATCAACTTTGTGCCAAATAGCCAATTTCAAGTGAGTATAGAAGCACTGTAGCTCTTCGAAGAAAACCACTAATGTTAGGAGGAAGAAGGTCTAGCAGAAGGCTTAGCATTGTGAATGGAGCTTGCTGTTGAAAAGAACAATGCCTACCTCTCATTGCTTCCATGAATGAGAACACAAGTGAATGAAAGGAGCACTGTTGGTCTTGTTAGAGAACCATTACTTTTAGAAGCAAGAGGGTCTAGCAACTTGTTTTGTATTGTGAATTCAGTTAACATTTTAAAAGGCTTCTCCAAATCCCTTAGTGTTATCACAGTTCTGTATCATCAACTTTTGCAAAAGGTACCCCTATAGTGAATGGCAGGAACAATGTAGCTCTTCAAAGAGACACATTAAAGTTAGAAGCAAGAAGGTCTACCACCTTGTTCAACATGGTGAACTGAGTTGGCTTTTGAAAGGAACACTGCCTAAGTCTCAGCGTTTTCATGGATGAGGAACATCAACTTTGAGCCAAAGAGCCCCTTTCAAGAGAGAGGAGAAACACACTAGATCTAATACAATCTTTCATGGTAGAAGGAAGAGGGTCTAGCAGTTTGCTTAGCATTATGAACTGAGTTTGCTGTATAAGGGAATAGTGCCTACCTCTCAGTGATTTCAGAATGAGAAACATTACCTTTACTGAAAATGGCCCCATACAACTGAAAGGAAGATGCAGTGTAGCTTCTGTGAGAGAATCATTCATGTTGGAAGCAAGAGGGCCTAGAACCTTGTTTTGCAGTTTTTTGTGAGTTTGCTGTTTAAAGGAATACTGCGTACCTCTCAGCTTTCTCATGGGTGAGGAACATCAACTTTGCGCCTAATAGCTCCTTTCAGGTGAGTGTAGACACATTGTATTGCTTCTAAGAAAATCATTCATGTTAGAAGGAACAGGGTCTAGCAGCTTGCTTTGAATTGTGACCTGAGTTTGCTGTGTAAGGGAATACTGCTTACTCTCACTCTTGTGTTTTCAAGAGTGAGAAACAACACCTTTGTTCACAATGGCGCCATACAACTGAATGGAAGATGCAGTGTAGCTTGTGTGAGAGAATTAATAATGTTTGAAGCAAGAGGGGCTAGCACCTTGTTTTGCAGTTGGAATTGAGTTTGCTGTTTCAAGGAATACTGCCTACCTCTCAGTGTTGTCAAGAATGAGAAACATTACCTTTGTTGACAATGGCCCCATACAACTGAAATGAAGATGCAGTGTAGCTTCTGTGAGAGAATCATTCATGTTTGAAGCATGAGGGCCTAGAACCTTGTTTTGCAGTTGATTTGAGCTTGCTGTCTCAAGGCATACTGCCTATCTCTCAGCTTTTCCATGGGTGAGGAACATCAACTTTGAGCCAATTAGGCCCTTTCAAGTGAGTGGAGAAACACTCTAGTTCGAATAAAATCTTTCATGTTAGAAGGAAGAGGGTCTAGCAGTTTCCTTAGCATTGTGAACTGAGTTTGCTGTGTAAAGGAATAGTGCCTACCTCTCAGTGAGTTTAGAATGAGAAACACTACCTTTGCTGAAAATGGCCCCATTCAACTGAAAGGAAGTTGCAGTATAGCTTCTGTGAGTGAATGATTCATGATTGAAGCAAGAAGGCCTAGAGAATTGTTTTTCAGTTTGATTTGAGTTTGCTCTGTGAGGGAATACTGCCTACCTCTCATTGTTTTCATGGGTGAGGAATATCAACTTTGTGCCAAGTAGCCAATTTCAAGTGAGTATAGAAGCACTGTAGCTCATCGAAGAAAACCACTAACGTTAGGAGGAAGAAGGTCTAGCAGAAGGCTTAGCATTGTGAATGGAGCTTGCTGTTGAAAAGAACAATGCCTACCTCTCAGTGTTTCCATGAATGATAATACAAGTGAATGAAAGGAGCACTGTTGGTCTTGTTAGAGAACCATTACTTTTAGAAGCAAGAGGGTCTGGCAACTTGTTTAGTATTGTGAATTCAGTTAACATTTTAAAAGGCTTCTCCAAATCCCTTAGTGTTATCACAGTTCGGTATCATCAACTTTCGCAAAACGAACCCCTATAGTGAAAGGCAGGAGAACTGTAGCTCTTGAAAGAGACACATTAAAGTTAGAAGCAAGAAGGTCTACCACCTCGTTAAACATTGTGAACTGAGCTGGCTTTTGAAAGGAACACTGCCTAAGTCTCAGCGTTTTCATGGATGAGGAACATCAACATTGAGCCAAATAGCCACTATCGAGGGAGTGGAGAAACACTCTAATTCTCATAAAATCTTTCATGTTAGAAGGAAGAGAGTCTAGCAGTTTGCTTGGCATTGTGAACTGAGTTGGCTGTATAAGGGAATAGTGCCTACCTCTCAGTGATTTCAAGAATGAGAAACACTACCTTTGCTGAAAATGGCCCCATAAAACTGAAAGGAAGATGCAGGGTAGCTTCTGTGAGAGAATCATTCATGTTGGAAGCAAGAGGGCCTAGAACCTTGTTTTGCAGTTGATTTGAGCTTGCTGTCTCAAGGCATACTGCCTACCTCTCAGCTTTTCCATGGGTGAGGAACATCAACTTTGAGCCAATTAGGCCCTTTCAAGTGAGTGGAGAAGCTCTCTAGTTCGAATAAAATCTTTCATGTTAGAAGGAAGAGGGTCTAGCAGTTTGCTTAGCATTATGAACTGAGTTTGCTGTATAAGGGAATAGTGCCTACCTCTCAGTGATTTCAGAATGAGAAACATTACCTTTGCTGAAAAAGGACACATACAACTGAAAGGAAAATGCAGTGTTGCTTCTGTAACAGAATCATTCATGTTTGAAGCAAGAGGGCCTAGAGCCTTGTTTTGCGGTTTGATTTGAGTTTGCTGTGTGAAGGAATACTGCCTACCTCTCATTGTTTTCATGGGTGAGGAATATCAACATTGTGCCAAGTAGCCAATTTCAAGTGAGTATAGAAGCACTGTAGCTCGTCGAAGAAAACCACTAATGTTAGGAAGAAGAAGGTCTAGCAGAAGGCTTAGCATTTGAATGGAGCTTGCTGGTGAAAAGAACAATGCCTACCTCTCAATGATTCCATGAATGATAATACAAGTGAATGAAAGGAGGACTGTTGGTCTTGTTAGAGAACCATTACTTTTAGAAGCAAGAGGGTCTAGCAACTTGTTTAGTATTGTGAATTCAGTTAACATTTTAAAAGGCTTCTCCATATCCCTTAGTGTTATCACAGTTCTGTATCATCAACTTTTGCAAAAGGAACCCTCTATAGTGAACAGCAGGAGCACTGTAGCTCTTGAAAGACACACATTAAAGTTAGAAGAAAGAAGGTCTATCACTTTGTTAAACATTGTGACCTGAGTTGGCTTTTGAAAGGAACACTGCCTAAGTCTCAGTGTTTTCAAGGGTGAGGAACATCAACTTTGAGCCAAAGAGCCCCTTTCAAGTGAGTGGAGAAACACTCTAGTTCGAATAAAATCTTTCATGTTAGAAGGAAGAGGGTCTAGCAGTTTCCTTAGCATTGTGAACTGAGTTTGCTGTGTAAAGGAGTAGTGCCTACCTCTCAGTGAGTTTAGAATGAGAAACACTACCTTTGCTGAAAATGGCCCCATTCAACTGAAAGGAAGTTGCAGTATAGCTTCTGTGAGTGAATGATTCATGATTGAAGCAAGAAGGCCTAGAGAATTGTTTTTCAGTTTGATTTGAGTTTGCTCTGTGAGGGAATACTGCCTACCTCTCATTGTTTTCATGGGTGAGGAACATCAACATTGAGCCAAAGAGCCCCTTTCAAGTGAGAGGAGAAACACGCTAGTTCTAATACAATCTTTCATGTTAGAAGGAAGAGGGTCTATCAGTTTGCTTAGCATTATGAACTGAGTTTGCTGTATAAGGGAATAGTGCCTACCTCTCAGTGATTTCAGACTGAGAAACATTACCTTTACTGAAAATGTCCCCATACAACTGAAAGGAAAATGCAGTGTTGCTTCTATGAGAGAATCATTCATGTTTGAAGCAAGAGGGCCTAGAACCTTGTTTGGCAGTTTGATTTGAGTTTCCTGTTTAAAGGAATACTGCCTACCTCTCAGCTTTCTCATGGCTGAGGTACATCAACTTTGCACCTAATAGCCACTTTCAAGTGAGTGTACACACATTATAGTGCTTGTAAGAAAATCATTCATGTTAGAAGGAACAGGGTCTAGCAGCTTGCTTTGAATTGTGAACTGAATTTGCTGTGTAAGGGAATACTGCCTACCTGTCAGTGTTTTCAAGAGTGAGAAACATCACCTTTGTTAACAATGGCCCCATACAACTGAATGGAAGATGCAGTGTAGCTTGTGTGAGAGAATTAATAATGTTTGAAGCAAGAGGGGCTAGCTCCTTGTTTTGCAGTTGCAATTGAGTTTGCTGTTTCAAGGAATACTGCCTACCTCTCAGTGTTGTCAAGAATGAGAAACATTACCTTTACTGAAAATGGCCCCATACAACTGAAGGGAACATGCAGTGTAGCTTCTGTGAGAGAATCATTCATGTTGGAAGCAAGAGGGCCTAGAACCTTGTTTTGCAGTTGATTTGAGCTTGCTGTCTCAAGGCATACTGCCTACCTCTCAGCTTTTCCATGGGTGAGGAACATCAACTTTGAGCCAATTAGGCCCTTTCAAGTGAGTGGAGAAGATCTCTAGTTCGAATAAAATCTTTCATGTTAGAAGGAAGAGGGTCTAGCAGTTTGCTTAGCATTATGAACTAAGTTTGCTGTATAAGGGAATAGTGCCTACCTCTCAGTGATTTCAGAATGAGAAACATTACCTTTGCTGAAAAAGGACACATACAACTGAAAGGAAAATGCAGTGTTGCTTCTGTAAGAGAATCATTCATGTTTGAAGCAAGAGGGCCTAGAGCCTTGTTTTGCGGTTTGATTTGAGTTTGCTGTGTGAGGGAATACTGCCTACCTCTCATTGTTTTCATGGGTGAGGAACATCAACTTTGTGCCAAGTAGCCAATTTCAAGTGAGTATAGAAGCACTGTAGCTCGTCGAAGAAAACCACTAATGTTAGGAAGAAGAAGGTCTAGCAGAAGGCTTAGCATTTGAATGGAGCTTGCTGTTGAAAAGAACAATGCCTACCTCTCAGTGATTCCATGAATGATAATACAAGTGAATGAAAGGAGGACTGTTGGTCTTGTTAGAGAACCATTACTTTTAGAAGCAAGAGGGTCTAGCAACTTGTTTAGTATTGTGAATTCAGTTAACATTTTAAAAGGCTTCTCCATATCCCTTAGTGTTATCACAGTTCTGTATCATCAACTTTTGCAAAAGGAACCCTCTATAGTGAATGGCAGTAGCACTGTAGCTCTTGAAAGACACACATTAAAGTTAGAAGCAAGAAGGTCTACCACTTTGTTAAACATTGTGACCTGAGTTGGCTTTTGAAAGGAACACTGCCTAAGTCTCAGTGTTTTCAAGGGTGAGGAACATCAACTTTGAGCCAAAGAGCCCCTTTCAAGTGACAGGAGAAACACACTAATTTTAATACAATATTACATGTTAGAAGGAAGAGGGTCTAGCAGTTTGCTTAGCATTATGAACTGAGTTTGCTGTATAAGGGAATAGTTCCTACCTCTCAGTGATTTCAGAATGAGAAACATTACCTTTGCTGAAAAAGGACACATACAACTGAAAGGAAAATGCAGTGTTGCTTCTGTGAGAGAATCATTCATGATTGAAGCAAGAGGGCCTAGAGCCTTGTTTTGCGGTTTGATTTGAGTTTGCTGTGTGAGGGAATACTGCCTACCTCTCGTTGTTTTCATGGGTGAGGAACATCAACTTTGTGCCAGGTAGCCAATTTCAAGTGAGTATAGAAGTACTGTAGCTCTTCGAAGAAAACCACTAATGTTAGGAGGAAGAAGGTCTAGCAGAAGGCTTAGCATTGTGAATGGAGCTTGCTGTTGAAAAGAACAATGCCTACCTCTCAGTGTTTCCATGAATGATAATACAAGTGAATGAAAGGAGCACTGTTGGTCTTGTTAGAGAACCATTACACACTAGTTCTAATACAATATTACATGTTAGAAGGAAGAGAGTCTATCAGTTTGCTTAGCATTATGAACTGAGTTGGCTGTATAAGGGAATAGTGCCTACCTCTCAGTGATTTCAGAATGAGAAACATTACCTTTGCTGAAAATGGCCCCATAAAACTGAAAGGAACAAGCTGTGTAGCTTCTGTGAGACAATCATTCATGTTGGAAGCAAGAGGGCCTAGAACCTTGTTTGTCAGTTTGATTTGAGTTTGCTGTTTAAAGGAATACTAACTACCTCTCAGCTTTCTCATGTGTGAGGGACATCAACTTTGTGCCTAATAGCCCCTTTCAAGTGAGTGTAGACACATTGTAGTGCTTCTAAGAAAATCATTCATGTTAGAAGGAACAGGGTCTAGCAGCTTGCTTTGAATTGTGACCTGAGTTTGCTGTGTAAGGGAATACTGCCTACCTGTCAGTGTTTTCAAGAGTGAGAAACATCACCTTTGTACACAATGGCCCCATACAACTGAATGGAAGATGCAGTGTAGCTTCTGTGAGAGAATCATTCATGTTTGAAGCAAGAGGGCCTAGAACCTTGTTTTGCAGTTGATTTGAGCTTGCTGTCTCAAGGCATACTGCCTATCTCTCAGCTTTTCCATGGGTCAGGAACAACAACTTTGAGCAAATTAACCCTTTCAAGTGAGTGGAGAGGAAATCTAGTTCGAATAAAATCTTTCATGTTACAAGGGAGAAGGTCTAGCAGTTTGCTTAGCATTGTGAACTGAGTTTGCTGTATACGGGAATAGTGCCTACCTCTCAGTGATTTCAGAATGAGAAACACTACCTTTGATGAAAATGGCACCATACAACTGAAAGGAAGTTGCAGTGTAGCTTCTGTGAGTGAATGATTCATGATTGAAGCAAGAGGGCCTAGACCCTTGTTTTGCGGTTTCATTTGGGTTTGCTGTGTGAAGGAATACTGCCTGCCTCTCAGTTTTTTCATGGGTGAGGAACATCAACTTTGTGCCAAATAGCCAATTTCAAGTGAGTATAGAAGCACTGTAGCTCTTCGAAGAAAACCACTAATGTTAGGAGGAAGAAGGTCTAGCAGAAGGCTTAGCATTGTGAATGGAGCTTGCTGTTGAAAAGAACAATGCCTACCTCTCATTGCTTCCATGAATGAGAACACAAGTGAATGAAAGGAGCACTGTTGGTCTTGTTAGAGAACCATTACTTTTAGAAGCAAGAGGGTCTAGCAACTTGTTTTGTATTGTGAATTCAGTTAACATTTTAAAAGGCTTCTCCAAATCCCTTAGTGTTATCACAGTTCTGTATCATCAACTTTTGCAAAAGGTACCCCTATAGTGAATGGCAGGAACAATGTAGCTCTTCAAAGAGACACATTAAAGTTAGAAGCAAGAAGGTCTACCACCTTGTTCAACATGGTGAACTGAGTTGGCTTTTGAAAGGAACACTGCCTAAGTCTCAGCGTTTTCATGGATGAGGAACATCAACTTTGAGCCAAGGAGCCCCTTTCAAGAGAGAGGAGAAACACACTAGATCTAATACAATCTTTCATGGTAGAAGGAAGAGGGTCTAGCAGTTTGCTTAGCATTATGAACTGAGTTTGCTGTGTAAGGGAATAGTGCCTACCTCTCAGTGATTTCAGAATGAGAAACATTACCTTTACTGAAAATGGCCCCATACAACTGAAAGGAAGATGCAGTGTAGCTTCTGTGAGAGAATCATTCATGTTGGAAGCAAGAGGGCCTAGAACCTTGTTTTGCAGTTTTTTGTGAGTTTGCTGTTTAAAGGAATACTGCGTACCTCTCAGCTTTCTCATGGGTGAGGAACATCAACTTTGCGCCTAATAGCTCCTTTCAGGTGAGTGTAGACACATTGTATTGCTTCTAAGAAAATCATTCATGTTAGAAGGAACAGGGTCTAGCAGCTTGCTTTGAATTGTGACCTGAGTTTGCTGTGTAAGGGAATACTGCCTACTCTCACTCTTGTGTTTTCAAGAGTGAGAAACAACACCTTTGTTCACAATGGCGCCATACAACTGAATGGAAGATGCAGTGTAGCTTGCGTGAGAGAATTAATAATGTTTGAAGCAAGAGGGGCTAGCACCTTGTTTTGCAGTTGGAATTGAGTTTGCTGTTTCAAGGAATACTGCCTACCTCTCAGTGTTGTCAAGAATGAGAAACATTACCTTTGTTGACAATGGCCCCATACAACTGAAATGAAGATGCAGTGTAGCTTCTGTGAGAGAATCATTCATGTTTGAAGCATGAGGGCCTAGAACCTTGTTTTGCAGTTGATTTGAGCTTGCTGTCTCAAGGCATACTGCCTATCTCTCAGCTTTTCCATGGGTGAGGAACATCAACTTTGAGCCAATTAGGCCCTTTCAAGTGAGTGGAGAAACACTCTAGTTCGAATAAAATCTTTCATGTTAGAAGGAAGAGGGTCTAGCAGTTTCCTTAGCATTGTGAACTGAGTTTGCTGTGTAAAGGAATAGTGCCTACCTCTCAGTGAGTTTAGAATGAGAAACACTACCTTTGCTGAAAATGGCCCCATTCAACTGAAAGGAAGTTGCAGTATAGCTTCTGTGAGTGAATGATTCATGATTGAAGCAAGAAGGCCTAGAGAATTGTTTTTCAGTTTGATTTGAGTTTGCTCTGTGAGGGAATACTGCCTACCTCTCATTGTTTTCATGGGTGAGGAATATCAACTTTGTGCCAAGTAGCCAATTTCAAGTGAGTATAGAAGCACTGTAGCTCATCGAAGAAAACCACTAACGTTAGGAGGAAGAAGGTCTAGCAGAAGGCTTAGCATTGTGAATGGAGCTTGCTGTTGAAAAGAACAATGCCTACCTCTCAGTGTTTCCATGAATGATAATACAAGTGAATGAAAGGAGCACTGTTGGTCTTGTTAGAGAACCATTACTTTTAGAAGCAAGAGGGTCTGGCAACTTGTTTAGTATTGTGAATTCAGTTAACATTTTAAAAGGCTTCTCCAAATCCCTTAGTGTTATCACAGTTCGGTATCATCAACTTTCGCAAAACGAACCCCTATAGTGAAAGGCAGGAGAACTGTAGCTCTTGAAAGAGACACATTAAAGTTAGAAGCAAGAAGGTCTACCACCTCGTTAAACATTGTGAACTGAGCTGGCTTTTGAAAGGAACACTGCCTAAGTCTCAGCGTTTTCATGGATGAGGAACATCAACATTGAGCCAAATAGCCACTATCGAGGGAGTGGAGAAACACTCTAATTCTCATAAAATCTTTCATGTTAGAAGGAAGAGAGTCTAGCAGTTTGCTTGGCATTGTGAACTGAGTTGGCTGTATAAGGGAATAGTGCCTACCTCTCAGTGATTTCAAGAATGAGAAACACTACCTTTGCTGAAAATGGCCCCATAAAACTGAAAGGAAGATGCAGGGTAGCTTCTGTGAAAGAATCATTCATGTTGGAAACAAGAGGGCCTAGAACCTTGTTTGTCAGTTTGATTTGAGTTTGCTGTTTAAAGGAATACTGCCTACCTCTCAGCTTTCTCATGGGTGAGGTACTTCAACTTTGCGCCTAATAGCCCCTTTCAAGTGAGTGTAGACACATTGTAGAGCTTGTAAGAAAATCATTCATGTTAGAAGGAACAGGGTCTAGCAGCTTGCTTTGCATTGTGAACTGAGTTTGCTGCGTAAGGGAATACTGCCTACCTGTCAGTGTTTTTAAGAGAGAGAAACATCACCTTTGTTCACAAAGGCCCCATACAACTGAAAGGAAATTGCAGTGTAGCTTCTGTGAGTAAATGATTCATGTATGAAGCAAGAGGGCCTAGAGCCTTGTTTTGCGGTTTGATTTGAGTTTGCTGAGTGAAGGAATACTGCCTACCTCTCATTGTTTTCATGGGTGAGGAATATCAACTTTGTGCTAAGTAGCCAATTTCAAGTGAGTATAGAAGCACTGTAGCTCGTCGAAGAAAACCACTAATGTTAGGAAGAAGAAGGTCTAGCAGAAGGCTTAGCATTTGAATGGAGCTTGCTGTTGAAAAGAACAATGCCTACCTCTCAGTGATTCCATGAATGATAATACAAGTGAATGAAAGGAGGACTGTTGGTCTTGTTAGAGAACCATTACTTTTAGAAGCAAGAGGGTCTAGCAACTTGTTTAGTATTGTGAATTCAGTTAACATTTTAAAAGGCTTCTCCATATCCCTTAGTGTTATCACAGTTCTGTATCATCAACTTTTGCAAAAGGAACCCTCTATAGTGAATGGCAGTAGCACTGTAGCTCTTGAAAGACACACATTAAAGTTAGAAGCAAGAAGGTCTACCACTTTGTTAAACATTGTGACCTGAGTTGGCTTTTGAAAGGAACACTGCCTAAGTCTCAGTGTTTTCAAGGGTGAGGAACATCAACTTTGAGCCAAAGAGCCCCTTTCAAGTGACAGGAGAAACACACTAATTTTAATACAATATTACATGTTAGAAGGAAGAGGGTCTAGCAGTTTGCTTAGCATTATGAACTGAGTTTGCTGTATAAGGGAATAGTTCCTACCTCTCAGTGATTTCAGAATGAGAAACATTACCTTTGCTGAAAAAGGACACATACAACTGAAAGGAAAATGCAGTGTTGCTTCTGTGAGAGAATCATTCATGATTGAAGCAAGAGGGCCTAGAGCCTTGTTTTGCGGTTTGATTTGAGTTTGCTGTGTGAGGGAATACTGCCTACTTCTCGTTGTTTTCATGGGTGAGGAACATCAACTTTGTGCCAGGTAGCCAATTTCAAGTGAGTATAGAAGTACTGTAGCTCTTCGAAGAAAACCACTAATGTTAGGAGGAAGAAGGTCTAGCAGAAGGCTTCGCATTGTGAATGGAGCTTGCTGTTGAAAAGAACAATGCCTACCTCTCAGTGTTTCCATGAATGATAATACAAGTGAATGAAAGGAGCACTGTTGGTCTTGTTAGAGAACCATTACTTTTAGAAGCAAGAGGGTCTGGCAACTTGTTTAGTATTGTGAATTCAGTTAACATTTTAAAAGGCTTCTCCAAATCCCTTAGTGTTATCACAGTTCGGTATCATCAACTTTCGCAAAACGAACCCCTATAGTGAAAGGCAGGAGAACTGTAGCTCTTGAAAGAGACACATTAAAGTTAGAAGCAAGAAGGTCTACCACCTCGTTAAACATTGTGAACTGAGCTGGCTTTTGAAAGGAACACTGCCTAAGTCTCAGCGTTTTCATGGATGAGGAACATCAACATTGAGCCAAATAGCCACTATCGAGGGAGTGGAGAAACACTCTAATTCTCATAAAATCTTTCATGTTAGAAGGAAGAGAGTCTAGCAGTTTGCTTGGCATTGTGAACTGAGTTGGCTGTATAAGGGAATAGTGCCTACCTCTCAGTGATTTCAAGAATGAGAAACACTACCTTTGCTGAAAATGGCCCCATAAAACTGAAAGGAAGATGCAGGGTAGCTTCTGTGAAAGAATCATTCATGTTGGAAACAAGAGGGCCTAGAACCTTGTTTGTCAGTTTGATTTGAGTTTGCTGTTTAAAGGAATACTGCCTACCTCTCAGCTTTCTCATGGGTGAGGTACTTCAACTTTGCGCCTAATAGCCCCTTTCAAGTGAGTGTAGACACATTGTAGAGCTTGTAAGAAAATCATTCATGTTAGAAGGAACAGGGTCTAGCAGCTTGCTTTGCATTGTGAACTGAGTTTGCTGCGTAAGGGAATACTGCCTACCTGTCAGTGTTTTTAAGAGAGAGAAACATCACCTTTGTTCACAAAGGCCCCATACAACTGAAAGGAAATTGCAGTGTAGCTTCTGTGAGTAAATGATTCATGTATGAAGCAAGAGGGCCTAGAGCCTTGTTTTGCGGTTTGATTTGAGTTTGCTGTGTGAAGGAATACTGCCTACCTCTCATTGTTTTCATGGGTGAGGAATATCAACTTTGTGCTAAGTAGCCAATTTCAAGTGAGTATAGAAGCACTGTAGCTCGTCGAAGAAAACCACTAATGTTAGGAAGAAGAAGGTCTAGCAGAAGGCTTAGCATTTGAATGGAGCTTGCTGGTGAAAAGAACAATGCCTACCTCTCAATGATTCCATGAATGATAATACAAGTGAATGAAAGGAGGACTGTTGGTCTTGTTAGAGAACCATTACTTTTAGAAGCAAGACGGTCTAGCAACTTGTTTAGAATTGTGAATTCAGTTAACATTTTAAAAGGCTTCTCCATATCCCTTAGTGTTATCACAGTTCTGTATCATCAACTTTTGCAAAAGGAACCCTCTATAGTGAACAGCAGGAGCACTGTAGCTCTTGAAAGACACACATTAAAGTTAGAAGAAAGAAGGTCTACCACTTTGTTAAACATTGTGACCTGAGTTGGCTTTTGAAAGGAACACTGCCTAAGTCTCAGTGTTTTCAAGGGTGAGGAACATCAACTTTGATCCAAAGAGCCCCTTTCAAGTGACAGGAGAAACACACTAATTTTAATACAATATTACATGTTAGAAGGAAGAGGGTCTAGCAGTTTGCTTAGCATTATGAACTGAGTTTGCTGTATAAGGGAATAGTTCCTACCTCTCAGTGATTTCAGAATGAGAAACATTACCTTTGCTGAAAAAGGACACATACAACTGAAAGGAAAATGCAGTGTTGCTTCTGTGAGAGAATCATTCATGATTGAAGCAAGAGGGCCTAGAGCCTTGTTTTGCGGTTTGATTTGAGTTTGCTGTGTGAGGGAATACTGCCTACCTCTCGTTGTTTTCATGGGTGAGGAACATCAACTTTGTGCCAGGTAGCCAATTTCAAGTGAGTATAGAAGTACTGTAGCTCTTCGAAGAAAACCACTAATGTTAGGAGGAAGAAGGTCTAGCAGAAGGCTTCGCATTGTGAATGGAGCTTGCTGTTGAAAAGAACAATGCCTACCTCTCAGTGTTTCCATGAATGATAGTACAAGTGAATGAAAGGAGCACTGTTGGTCTTGTTAGAGAAACATTACACGCTAGTTCTAATACAATATTACATGTTAGAAGGAAGAGAGTCTATCAGTTTGCTTAGCATTATGAACTGAGTTTGCTGTATAAGGGAATAGTGCCTACCTCTCAGTGATTTCAGAATGAGAAACATTACCTTTCTGAAAATGGCCCCATAAAACTGAAAGGAACAAGCTGTGTAGCTTCTGTGAGACAATCATTCATGTTGGAAGCAAGAGGGCCTAGAACGTTGTTTGTCAGTTTGATTTGAGTTTGCTGTTTAAAGGAATACTAACTACCTCTCAGCTTTCTCATGTGTGAGGGACATCAACTTTGTGCCTAATAGCCCCTTTCAAGTGAGTGTAGACACATTGTAGTGCTTCTAAGAAAATCATTCATGTTAGAAGGAACAGGGTCTAGCAGCTTGCTTTGAATTGTGACCTGAGTTTGCTGTGTAAGGGAAGACTGCCTTCCTGTCAGTGTTTTCAAGATTGAGAAACATCACCTTTGTTCACAATGGACCCATACAACTGAAATGAAGATGCAGTGTAGCTTCTGTGAGAGAATCATTCATGTTTGAAGCATGAGGGCCTAGAACCTTGTTTTGCAGTTGATTTGAGCTTGCTGTTTCAAGGCATACTGCCTATCTCTCAGCATTTCCATGGGTGAGGAACATCAACTTTGAGCCAATTAGGCCCTTTCAAGTGAGTGGAGAAACACTCTAGTTCGAATAAAATATTTCATGTTAGAAGGAAGAGGGTCTAGCAGTTTCCTTAGCATTGTGAACTGAGTTGGCTGTATAAGGGAATAGTGCTTACCTCTCAGTGATTTCAAGAATGAGAAACACTACCTTTGCTGAAAATGGCCCCATACAACTGAAAGGAAGATGCAGAGTAGCTTCTGTGAGAGAATCATTCATGTTGGAAGCAAGAGGGCCTAGAACCTTGTTTGTAAGTTTGATTTGAGTTTGCTGTTTAAAGGAATACTAACTACCTCTCAGCTTTCTCATGTGTGAGGGACATCAACTTTGTGCCTAATAGCCCCTTTCAAGTGAGTGTAGACACATTGTAGTGCTTCTAAGAAAATCATTCATGTTAGAAGGAACAGGGTCTAGCAGCTTGCTTTGAATTGTGACCTGAGTTTGCTGTGTAAAGGAATACTGCCTACCTGTCAGTGTTTTCAAGAGTGAGAAACATCACCTTTGTACACAATGGCCCCATACAACTGAATGGAAGATGCAGTGTAGCTTCTGTGAGAGAATCATTCATGTTTGAAGCAAGAGGGCCTAGAACCTTGTTTTGCAGTTGATTTGAGCTTGCTGTCTCAAGGCATACTGCCTATCTCTCAGCTTTTCCATGGGTCAGGAACAACAACTTTGAGCAAATTAGCCCTTTCAAGTGAGTGGAGAGGAAATCTAGTTCGAATAAAATCTTTCATGTTAGAAGGGAGAAGGTCTAGCAGTTTGCTTAGCATTGTGAACTGAGTTTGCTGTATAAGGGAATAGTGCCTACCTCTCAGTGATTTCAGAATGAGAAACACTACCTTTGATGAAAATGGCACCATACAACTGAAAGGAAGTTGCAGTGTAGCTTCTGTGAGTGAATGATTCATGATTGAAGCAAGAGGGCCTAGACCCTTGTTTTGCGGTTTGATTTGAGTTTGCTGTGTGAGGGAATACTGCCTACCTCTCATTGTTTTCATGGGTGAGGAACATCGACTTTGTGCCAAATAGCCAATTTCAAGTGTGTATAGAAGCACTGTAGCTCTTCGAAGAAAAACACTAATGTTAGGAGGAAGAAGGTCTAGCAGAAGGCTTAGCATTGTGAATGGAGCTTGCTGTTGAAAAGAACAATGCCTACCTCTCAGTGTTTCCATGAATGATAATACAAGTGAATGAAAGGAGCACTGTTGGTCTTGACCATTACACACTAGTTCTAATACAATATTACATGTTAGAAGGAAGAGAGTCTATCAGTTTGCTTAGCATTATGAACTGAGTTTGCTGTATAAGGGAATAGTGCCTACCTCTCAGTGATTTCAGAATGAGAAACATTACCTTTACTGAAAATGTCCCCATACAACTGAAAGGAAAATGCAGTGTTGCTTCTATGAGAGAATCATTCATGTTTGAAGCAAGAGGGCCTAGAACCTTGTTTGGCAGTTTGATTTGAGTTTCCTGTTTAAAGGAATACTGCCTACCTCTCAGCTTTCTCATGGCTGAGGTACATCAACTTTGCACCTAATAGCCACTTTCAAGTGAGTGTACACACATTATAGTGCTTGTAAGAAAATCATTCATGTTAGAAGGAAGAGGGTCTAGCAGCTTGCTTTGAATTGTGAACTGAATTTGCTGTGTAAGGGAATACTGCCTACCTGTCAGTGTTTTCAAGAGTGAGAAACATCACCTTTGTTCACAATGGCCCCATACAACTGAATGGAAGACGCAGTGTAGCTGTGTGAGAGAATTAATAATGTTTGAAGCAAGAGGGGCTAGCTCCTTGTTTTGCAGTTGCAATTGAGTTTGCTGTTTCAAGGAATACTGCCTACCTCTCAGTGTTGTCAAGAATGAGAAACATTACCTTTACTGAAAATGGCCCCATACAACTGAAAGGAACATGCAGTGTAGCTTCTGTGAGAGAATCATTCATGTTGGAAGCAAGAGGGCCTAGAACCTTGTTTTGCAGTTGATTTGAGCTTGCTGTCTCAAGGCATACTGCCTACCTCTCAGCTTTTCCATGGGTGAGGAACATCAACTTTGAGCCAATTAGGCCCTTTCAAGTGAGTGGAGAAGCTCTCTAGTTCGAATAAAATCTTTCATGTTAGAAGGAAGAGGGTCTAGCAGTTTGCTTAGCATTATGAACTGAGTTTGCTGTATAAGGGAATAGTGCCTACCTCTCAGTGATTTCAGAATGAGAAACATTACCTTTGCTGAAAAAGGACACATACAACTGAAAGGAAAATGCAGTGTTGCTTCTGTAACAGAATCATTCATGTTTGAAGCAAGAGGGCCTAGAGCCTTGTTTTGCGGTTTGATTTGAGTTTGCTGTGTGAAGGAATACTGCCTACCTCTCATTGTTTTCATGGGTGAGGAATATCAACATTGTGCCAAGTAGCCAATTTCAAGTGAGTATAGAAGCACTGTAGCTCGTCGAAGAAAACCACTAATGTTAGGAAGAAGAAGGTCTAGCAGAAGGCTTAGCATTTGAATGGAGCTTGCTGGTGAAAAGAACAATGCCTACCTCTCAATGATTCCATGAATGATAATACAAGTGAATGAAAGGAGGACTGTTGGTCTTGTTAGAGAACCATTACTTTTAGAAGCAAGAGGGTCTAGCAACTTGTTTAGTATTGTGAATTCAGTTAACATTTTAAAAGGCTTCTCCATATCCCTTAGTGTTATCACAGTTCTGTATCATCAACTTTTGCAAAAGGAACCCTCTATAGTGAACAGCAGGAGCACTGTAGCTCTTGAAAGACACACATTAAAGTTAGAAGAAAGAAGGTCTATCACTTTGTTAAACATTGTGACCTGAGTTGGCTTTTGAAAGGAACACTGCCTAAGTCTCAGTGTTTTCAAGGGTGAGGAACATCAACTTTGAGCCAAAGAGCCCCTTTCAAGTGAGTGGAGAAACACTCTAGTTCGAATAAAATCTTTCATGTTAGAAGGAAGAGGGTCTAGCAGTTTCCTTAGCATTGTGAACTGAGTTTGCTGTGTAAAGGAATAGTGCCTACCTCTCAGTGAGTTTAGAATGAGAAACACTACCTTTGCTGAAAATGGCCCCATTCAACTGAAAGGAAGTTGCAGTATAGCTTCTGTGAGTGAATGATTCATGATTGAAGCAAGAAGGCCTAGAGAATTGTTTTTCAGTTTGATTTGAGTTTGCTCTGTGAGGGAATACTGCCTACCTCTCATTGTTTTCATGGGTGAGGAACATCAACATTGAGCCAAAGAGCCCCTTTCAAGTGAGAGGAGAAACACGCTAGTTCTAATACAATCTTTCATGTTAGAAGGAAGAGGGTCTATCAGTTTGCTTAGCATTATGAACTGAGTTTGCTGTATAAGGGAATAGTGCCTACCTCTCAGTGATTTCAGACTGAGAAACATTACCTTTACTGAAAATGTCCCCATACAACTGAAAGGAAAATGCAGTGTTGCTTCTATGAGAGAATCATTCATGTTTGAAGCAAGAGGGCCTAGAACCTTGTTTGGCAGTTTGATTTGAGTTTCCTGTTTAAAGGAATACTGCCTACCTCTCAGCTTTCTCATGGCTGAGGTACATCAACTTTGCACCTAATAGCCACTTTCAAGTGAGTGTACACACATTATAGTGCTTGTAAGAAAATCATTCATGTTAGAAGGAACAGGGTCTAGCAGCTTGCTTTGAATTGTGAACTGAATTTGCTGTGTAAGGGAATACTGCCTACCTGTCAGTGTTTTCAAGAGTGAGAAACATCACCTTTGTTAACAATGGCCCCATACAACTGAATGGAAGATGCAGTGTAGCTTGTGTGAGAGAATTAATAATGTTTGAAGCAAGAGGGGCTAGCTCCTTGTTTTGCAGTTGCAATTGAGTTTGCTGTTTCAAGGAATACTGCCTACCTCTCAGTGTTGTCAAGAATGAGAAACATTACCTTTACTGAAAATGGCCCCATACAACTGAAGGGAACATGCAGTGTAGCTTCTGTGAGAGAATCATTCATGTTGGAAGCAAGAGGGCCTAGAACCTTGTTTTGCAGTTGATTTGAGCTTGCTGTCTCAAGGCATACTGCCTACCTCTCAGCTTTTCCATGGGTGAGGAACATCAACTTTGAGCCAATTAGGCCCTTTCAAGTGAGTGGAGAAGCTCTCTAGTTCGAATAAAATCTTTCATGTTAGAAGGAAGAGGGTCTAGCAGTTTGCTTAGCATTATGAACTAAGTTTGCTGTATAAGGGAATAGTGCCTACCTCTCAGTGATTTCAGAATGAGAAACATTACCTTTGCTGAAAAAGGACACATACAACTGAAAGGAAAATGCAGTGTTGCTTCTGTAAGAGAATCATTCATGTTTGAAGCAAGAGGGCCTAGAGCCTTGTTTTGCGGTTTGATTTGAGTTTGCTGTGTGAGGGAATACTGCCTACCTCTCATTGTTTTCATGGGTGAGGAACATCAACTTTGTGCCAAGTAGCCAATTTCAAGTGAGTATAGAAGCACTGTAGCTCTTCGAAGAAAACCACTAACGTTAGGAGGAAGAAGGTCTAGCAGAAGGCTTAGCATTGTGAATGGAGCTTGCTGTTGAAAAGAACAATGCCTACCTCTCAGTGTTTCCATGAATGATAATACAAGTGAATGAAAGGAGCACTGTTGGTCTTGTTAGAGAACCATTACTTTTAGAAGCAAGAGGGTCTGGCAACTTGTTTAGTATTGTGAATTCAGTTAACATTTTAAAAGGCTTCTCCAAATCCCTTAGTGTTATCACAGTTCGGTATCATCAACTTTCGCAAAACGAACCCCTATAGTGAAAGGCAGGAGAACTGTAGCTCTTGAAAGAGACACATTAAAGTTAGAAGCAAGAAGGTCTACCACCTCGTTAAACATTGTGAACTGAGCTGGCTTTTGAAAGGAACACTGCCTAAGTCTCAGCGTTTTCATGGATGAGGAACATCAACATTGAGCCAAATAGCCACTATCGAGGGAGTGGAGAAACACTCTAATTCTCATAAAGTCTTTCATGTTAGAAGGAAGAGAGTCTAGCAGTTTGCTTGGCATTGTGAACTGAGTTGGCTGTATAAGGGAATAGTGCCTACCTCTCAGTGATTTCAAGAATGAGAAACACTACCTTTGCTGAAAATGGCCCCATAAAACTGAAAGGAAGATGCAGGGTAGCTTCTGTGAAAGAATCATTCATGTTGGAAACAAGAGGGCCTAGAACCTTGTTTGTCAGTTTGATTTGAGTTTGCTGTTTAAAGGAATACTGCCTACCTCTCAGCTTTCTCATGGGTGAGGTACTTCAACTTTGCGCCTAATAGCCCCTTTCAAGTGAGTGTAGACACATTGTAGAGCTTGTAAGAAAATCATTCATGTTAGAAGGAACAGGGTCTAGCAGCTTGCTTTGCATTGTGAACTGAGTTTGCTGCGTAAGGGAATACTGCCTACCTGTCAGTGTTTTTAAGAGAGAGAAACATCACCTTTGTTCACAAAGGCCCCATACAACTGAAAGGAAATTGCAGTGTAGCTTCTGTGAGTAAATGATTCATGTATGAAGCAAGAGGGCCTAGAGCCTTGTTTTGCGGTTTGATTTGAGTTTGCTGTGTGAAGGAATACTGCCTACCTCTCATTGTTTTCATGGGTGAGGAATATCAACTTTGTGCTAAGTAGCCAATTTCAAGTGAGTATAGAAGCACTGTAGCTCGTCGAAGAAAACCACTAATGTTAGGAAGAAGAAGGTCTAGCAGAAGGCTTAGCATTTGAATGGAGCTTGCTGTTGAAAAGAACAATGCCTACCTCTCAGTGATTCCATGAATGATAATACAAGTGAATGAAAGGAGGACTGTTGGTTTTGTTAGAGAACCATTACTTTTAGAAGCAAGAGGGTCTAGCAACTTGTTTAGTATTGTGAATTCAGTTAACATTTTAAAAGGCTTCTCCATATCCCTTAGTGTTATCACAGTTCTGTATCATCAACTTTTGCAAAAGGAACCCTCTATAGTGAATGGCAGTAGCACTGTAGCTCTTGAAAGACACACATTAAAGTTAGAAGCAAGAAGGTCTACCACTTTGTTAAACATTGTGACCTGAGTTGGCTTTTGAAAGGAACACTGCCTAAGTCTCAGTGTTTTCAAGGGTGAGGAACATCAACTTTGAGCCAAAGAGCCCCTTTCAAGTGACAGGAGAAACACACTAATTTTAATACAATATTACATGTTAGAAGGAAGAGGGTCTAGCAGTTTGCTTAGCATTATGAACTGAGTTTGCTGTATAAGGGAATAGTTCCTACCTCTCAGTGATTTCAGAATGAGAAACATTACCTTTGCTGAAAAAGGACACATACAACTGAAAGGAAAATGCAGTGTTGCTTCTGTGAGAGAATCATTCATGATTGAAGCAAGAGGGCCTAGAGCCTTGTTTTGCGGTTTGATTTGAGTTTGCTGTGTGAGGGAATACTGCCTACCTCTCGTTGTTTTCATGGGTGAGGAACATCAACTTTGTGCCAGGTAGCCAATTTCAAGTGAGTATAGAAGTACTGTAGCTCTTCGAAGAAAACCACTAATGTTAGGAGGAAGAAGGTCTAGCAGAAGGCTTAGCATTGTGAATGGAGCTTGCTGTTGAAAAGAACAATGCCTACCTCTCAGTGTTTCCATGAATGATAATACAAGTGAATGAAAGGAGCACTGTTGGTCTTGTTAGAGAACCATTACACACTAGTTCTAATACAATATTACATGTTAGAAGGAAGAGAGTCTATCAGTTTGCTTAGCATTATGAACTGAGTTGGCTGTATAAGGGAATAGTGCCTACCTCTCAGTGATTTCAGAATGAGAAACATTACCTTTGCTGAAAATGGCCCCATAAAACTGAAAGGAACAAGCTGTGTAGCTTCTGTGAGACAATCATTCATGTTGGAAGCAAGAGGGCCTAGAACCTTGTTTGTCAGTTTGATTTGAGTTTGCTGTTTAAAGGAATACTAACTACCTCTCAGCTTTCTCATGTGTGAGGGACATCAACTTTGTGCCTAATAGCCCCTTTCAAGTGAGTGTAGACACATTGTAGTGCTTCTAAGAAAATCATTCATGTTAGAAGGAACAGGGTCTAGCAGCTTGCTTTGAATTGTGACCTGAGTTTGCTGTGTAAGGGAATACTGCCTACCTGTCAGTGTTTTCAAGAGTGAGAAACATCACCTTTGTACACAATGGCCCCATACAACTGAATGGAAGATGCAGTGTAGCTTCTGTGAGAGAATCATTCATGTTTGAAGCAAGAGGGCCTAGAACCTTGTTTTGCAGTTGATTTGAGCTTGCTGTCTCAAGGCATACTGCCTATCTCTCAGCTTTTCCATGGGTCAGGAACAACAACTTTGAGCAAATTAACCCTTTCAAGTGAGTGGAGAGGAAATCTAGTTCGAATAAAATCTTTCATGTTACAAGGGAGAAGGTCTAGCAGTTTGCTTAGCATTGTGAACTGAGTTTGCTGTATACGGGAATAGTGCCTACCTCTCAGTGATTTCAGAATGAGAAACACTACCTTTGATGAAAATGGCACCATACAACTGAAAGGAAGTTGCAGTGTAGCTTCTGTGAGTGAATGATTCATGATTGAAGCAAGAGGGCCTAGACCCTTGTTTTGCGGTTTCATTTGGGTTTGCTGTGTGAAGGAATACTGCCTGCCTCTCAGTTTTTTCATGGGTGAGGAACATCAACTTTGTGCCAAATAGCCAATTTCAAGTGAGTATAGAAGCACTGTAGCTCTTCGAAGAAAACCACTAATGTTAGGAGGAAGAAGGTCTAGCAGAAGGCTTAGCATTGTGAATGGAGCTTGCTGTTGAAAAGAACAATGCCTACCTCTCATTGCTTCCATGAATGAGAACACAAGTGAATGAAAGGAGCACTGTTGGTCTTGTTAGAGAACCATTACTTTTAGAAGCAAGAGGGTCTAGCAACTTGTTTTGTATTGTGAATTCAGTTAACATTTTAAAAGGCTTCTCCAAATCCCTTAGTGTTATCACAGTTCTGTATCATCAACTTTTGCAAAAGGTACCCCTATAGTGAATGGCAGGAACAATGTAGCTCTTCAAAGAGACACATTAAAGTTAGAAGCAAGAAGGTCTACCACCTTGTTCAACATGGTGAACTGAGTTGGCTTTTGAAAGGAACACTGCCTAAGTCTCAGCGTTTTCATGGATGAGGAACATCAACTTTGAGCCAAAGAGCCCCTTTCAAGAGAGAGGAGAAACACACTAGATCTAATACAATCTTTCATGGTAGAAGGAAGAGGGTCTAGCAGTTTGCTTAGCATTATGAACTGAGTTTGCTGTGTAAGGGAATAGTGCCTACCTCTCAGTGATTTCAGAATGAGAAACATTACCTTTACTGAAAATGGCCCCATACAACTGAAAGGAAGATGCAGTGTAGCTTCTGTGAGAGAATCATTCATGTTGGAAGCAAGAGGGCCTAGAACCTTGTTTTGCAGTTTTTTGTGAGTTTGCTGTTTAAAGGAATACTGCGTACCTCTCAGCTTTCTCATGGGTGAGGAACATCAACTTTGCGCCTAATAGCTCCTTTCAGGTGAGTGTAGACACATTGTATTGCTTCTAAGAAAATCATTCATGTTAGAAGGAACAGGGTCTAGCAGCTTGCTTTGAATTGTGACCTGAGTTTGCTGTGTAAGGGAATACTGCCTACTCTCACTCTTGTGTTTTCAAGAGTGAGAAACAACACCTTTGTTCACAATGGCGCCATACAACTGAATGGAAGATGCAGTGTAGCTTGCGTGAGAGAATTAATAATGTTTGAAGCAAGAGGGGCTAGCACCTTGTTTTGCAGTTGGAATTGAGTTTGCTGTTTCAAGGAATACTGCCTACCTCTCAGTGTTGTCAAGAATGAGAAACATTACCTTTGTTGACAATGGCCCCATACAACTGAAATGAAGATGCAGTGTAGCTTCTGTGAGAGAATCATTCATGTTTGAAGCATGAGGGCCTAGAACCTTGTTTTGCAGTTGATTTGAGCTTGCTGTCTCAAGGCATACTGCCTATCTCTCAGCTTTTCCATGGGTGAGGAACATCAACTTTGAGCCAATTAGGCCCTTTCAAGTGAGTGGAGAAACACTCTAGTTCGAATAAAATCTTTCATGTTAGAAGGAAGAGGGTCTAGCAGTTTCCTTAGCATTGTGAACTGAGTTTGCTGTGTAAAGGAATAGTGCCTACCTCTCAGTGAGTTTAGAATGAGAAACACTACCTTTGCTGAAAATGGCCCCATTCAACTGAAAGGAAGTTGCAGTATAGCTTCTGTGAGTGAATGATTCATGATTGAAGCAAGAAGGCCTAGAGAATTGTTTTTCAGTTTGATTTGAGTTTGCTCTGTGAGGGAATACTGCCTACCTCTCATTGTTTTCATGGGTGAGGAATATCAACTTTGTGCCAAGTAGCCAATTTCAAGTGAGTATAGAAGCACTGTAGCTCATCGAAGAAAACCACTAACGTTAGGAGGAAGAAGGTCTAGCAGAAGGCTTAGCATTGTGAATGGAGCTTGCTGTTGAAAAGAACAATGCCTACCTCTCAGTGTTTCCATGAATGATAATACAAGTGAATGAAAGGAGCACTGTTGGTCTTGTTAGAGAACCATTACTTTTAGAAGCAAGAGGGTCTGGCAACTTGTTTAGTATTGTGAATTCAGTTAACATTTTAAAAGGCTTCTCCAAATCCCTTAGTGTTATCACAGTTCGGTATCATCAACTTTCGCAAAACGAACCCCTATAGTGAAAGGCAGGAGAACTGTAGCTCTTGAAAGAGACACATTAAAGTTAGAAGCAAGAAGGTCTACCACCTCGTTAAACATTGTGAACTGAGCTGGCTTTTGAAAGGAACACTGCCTAAGTCTCAGCGTTTTCATGGATGAGGAACATCAACATTGAGCCAAATAGCCACTATCGAGGGAGTGGAGAAACACTCTAATTCTCATAAAATCTTTCATGTTAGAAGGAAGAGAGTCTAGCAGTTTGCTTGGCATTGTGAACTGAGTTGGCTGTATAAGGGAATAGTGCCTACCTCTCAGTGATTTCAAGAATGAGAAACACTACCTTTGCTGAAAATGGCCCCATAAAACTGAAAGGAAGATGCAGGGTAGCTTCTGTGAAAGAATCATTCATGTTGGAAACAAGAGGGCCTAGAACCTTGTTTGTCAGTTTGATTTGAGTTTGCTGTTTAAAGGAATACTGCCTACCTCTCAGCTTTCTCATGGGTGAGGTACTTCAACTTTGCGCCTAATAGCCCCTTTCAAGTGAGTGTAGACACATTGTAGAGCTTGTAAGAAAATCATTCATGTTAGAAGGAACAGGGTCTAGCAGCTTGCTTTGCATTGTGAACTGAGTTTGCTGCGTAAGGGAATACTGCCTACCTGTCAGTGTTTTTAAGAGAGAGAAACATCACCTTTGTTCACAAAGGCCCCATACAACTGAAAGGAAATTGCAGTGTAGCTTCTGTGAGTAAATGATTCATGTATGAAGCAAGAGGGCCTAGAGCCTTGTTTTGCGGTTTGATTTGAGTTTGCTGAGTGAAGGAATACTGCCTACCTCTCATTGTTTTCATGGGTGAGGAATATCAACTTTGTGCTAAGTAGCCAATTTCAAGTGAGTATAGAAGCACTGTAGCTCGTCGAAGAAAACCACTAATGTTAGGAAGAAGAAGGTCTAGCAGAAGGCTTAGCATTTGAATGGAGCTTGCTGTTGAAAAGAACAATGCCTACCTCTCAGTGATTCCATGAATGATAATACAAGTGAATGAAAGGAGGACTGTTGGTCTTGTTAGAGAACCATTACTTTTAGAAGCAAGAGGGTCTAGCAACTTGTTTAGTATTGTGAATTCAGTTAACATTTTAAAAGGCTTCTCCATATCCCTTAGTGTTATCACAGTTCTGTATCATCAACTTTTGCAAAAGGAACCCTCTATAGTGAATGGCAGTAGCACTGTAGCTCTTGAAAGACACACATTAAAGTTAGAAGCAAGAAGGTCTACCACTTTGTTAAACATTGTGACCTGAGTTGGCTTTTGAAAGGAACACTGCCTAAGTCTCAGTGTTTTCAAGGGTGAGGAACATCAACTTTGAGCCAAAGAGCCCCTTTCAAGTGACAGGAGAAACACACTAATTTTAATACAATATTACATGTTAGAAGGAAGAGGGTCTAGCAGTTTGCTTAGCATTATGAACTGAGTTTGCTGTATAAGGGAATAGTTCCTACCTCTCAGTGATTTCAGAATGAGAAACATTACCTTTGCTGAAAAAGGACACATACAACTGAAAGGAAAATGCAGTGTTGCTTCTGTGAGAGAATCATTCATGATTGAAGCAAGAGGGCCTAGAGCCTTGTTTTGCGGTTTGATTTGAGTTTGCTGTGTGAGGGAATACTGCCTACTTCTCGTTGTTTTCATGGGTGAGGAACATCAACTTTGTGCCAGGTAGCCAATTTCAAGTGAGTATAGAAGTACTGTAGCTCTTCGAAGAAAACCACTAATGTTAGGAGGAAGAAGGTCTAGCAGAAGGCTTAGCATTGTGAATGGAGCTTGCTGTTGAAAAGAACAATGCCTACCTCTCAGTGTTTCCATGAATGATAATACAAGTGAATGAAAGGAGCACTGTTGGTCTTGTTAGAGAACCATTACTTTTAGAAGCAAGAGGGTCTGGCAACTTGTTTAGTATTGTGAATTCAGTTAACATTTTAAAAGGCTTCTCCAAATCCCTTAGTGTTATCACAGTTCGGTATCATCAACTTTCGCAAAACGAACCCCTATAGTGAAAGGCAGGAGAACTGTAGCTCTTGAAAGAGACACATTAAAGTTAGAAGCAAGAAGGTCTACCACCTCGTTAAACATTGTGAACTGAGCTGGCTTTTGAAAGGAACACTGCCTAAGTCTCAGCGTTTTCATGGATGAGGAACATCAACATTGAGCCAAATAGCCACTATCGAGGGAGTGGAGAAACACTCTAATTCTCATAAAATCTTTCATGTTAGAAGGAAGAGAGTCTAGCAGTTTGCTTGGCATTGTGAACTGAGTTGGCTGTATAAGGGAATAGTGCCTACCTCTCAGTGATTTCAAGAATGAGAAACACTACCTTTGCTGAAAATGGCCCCATAAAACTGAAAGGAAGATGCAGGGTAGCTTCTGTGAAAGAATCATTCATGTTGGAAACAAGAGGGCCTAGAACCTTGTTTGTCAGTTTGATTTGAGTTTGCTGTTTAAAGGAATACTGCCTACCTCTCAGCTTTCTCATGGGTGAGGTACTTCAACTTTGCGCCTAATAGCCCCTTTCAAGTGAGTGTAGACACATTGTAGAGCTTGTAAGAAAATCATTCATGTTAGAAGGAACAGGGTCTAGCAGCTTGCTTTGCATTGTGAACTGAGTTTGCTGCGTAAGGGAATACTGCCTACCTGTCAGTGTTTTTAAGAGAGAGAAACATCACCTTTGTTCACAAAGGCCCCATACAACTGAAAGGAAATTGCAGTGTAGCTTCTGTGAGTAAATGATTCATGTATGAAGCAAGAGGGCCTAGAGCCTTGTTTTGCGGTTTGATTTGAGTTTGCTGTGTGAAGGAATACTGCCTACCTCTCATTGTTTTCATGGGTGAGGAATATCAACTTTGTGCTAAGTAGCCAATTTCAAGTGAGTATAGAAGCACTGTAGCTCGTCGAAGAAAACCACTAATGTTAGGAAGAAGAAGGTCTAGCAGAAGGCTTAGCATTTGAATGGAGCTTGCTGGTGAAAAGAACAATGCCTACCTCTCAATGATTCCATGAATGATAATACAAGTGAATGAAAGGAGGACTGTTGGTCTTGTTAGAGAACCATTACTTTTAGAAGCAAGACGGTCTAGCAACTTGTTTAGAATTGTGAATTCAGTTAACATTTTAAAAGGCTTCTCCATATCCCTTAGTGTTATCACAGTTCTGTATCATCAACTTTTGCAAAAGGAACCCTCTATAGTGAACAGCAGGAGCACTGTAGCTCTTGAAAGACACACATTAAAGTTAGAAGAAAGAAGGTCTACCACTTTGTTAAACATTGTGACCTGAGTTGGCTTTTGAAAGGAACACTGCCTAAGTCTCAGTGTTTTCAAGGGTGAGGAACATCAACTTTGATCCAAAGAGCCCCTTTCAAGTGACAGGAGAAACACACTAATTTTAATACAATATTACATGTTAGAAGGAAGAGGGTCTAGCAGTTTGCTTAGCATTATGAACTGAGTTTGCTGTATAAGGGAATAGTTCCTACCTCTCAGTGATTTCAGAATGAGAAACATTACCTTTGCTGAAAAAGGACACATACAACTGAAAGGAAAATGCAGTGTTGCTTCTGTGAGAGAATCATTCATGATTGAAGCAAGAGGGCCTAGAGCCTTGTTTTGCGGTTTGATTTGAGTTTGCTGTGTGAGGGAATACTGCCTACCTCTCGTTGTTTTCATGGGTGAGGAACATCAACTTTGTGCCAGGTAGCCAATTTCAAGTGAGTATAGAAGTACTGTAGCTCTTCGAAGAAAACCACTAATGTTAGGAGGAAGAAGGTCTAGCAGAAGGCTTCGCATTGTGAATGGAGCTTGCTGTTGAAAAGAACAATGCCTACCTCTCAGTGTTTCCATGAATGATAGTACAAGTGAATGAAAGGAGCACTGTTGGTCTTGTTAGAGAAACATTACACGCTAGTTCTAATACAATATTACATGTTAGAAGGAAGAGAGTCTATCAGTTTGCTTAGCATTATGAACTGAGTTTGCTGTATAAGGGAATAGTGCCTACCTCTCAGTGATTTCAGAATGAGAAACATTACCTTTCTGAAAATGGCCCCATAAAACTGAAAGGAACAAGCTGTGTAGCTTCTGTGAGACAATCATTCATGTTGGAAGCAAGAGGGCCTAGAACGTTGTTTGTCAGTTTGATTTGAGTTTGCTGTTTAAAGGAATACTAACTACCTCTCAGCTTTCTCATGTGTGAGGGACATCAACTTTGTGCCTAATAGCCCCTTTCAAGTGAGTGTAGACACATTGTAGTGCTTCTAAGAAAATCATTCATGTTAGAAGGAACAGGGTCTAGCAGCTTGCTTTGAATTGTGACCTGAGTTTGCTGTGTAAGGGAATACTGCCTTCCTGTCAGTGTTTTCAAGATTGAGAAACATCACCTTTGTTCACAATGGACCCATACAACTGAAATGAAGATGCAGTGTAGCTTCTGTGAGAGAATCATTCATGTTTGAAGCATGAGGGCCTAGAACCTTGTTTTGCAGTTGATTTGAGCTTGCTGTTTCAAGGCATACTGCCTATCTCTCAGCATTTCCATGGGTGAGGAACATCAACTTTGAGCCAATTAGGCCCTTTCAAGTGAGTGGAGAAACACTCTAGTTCGAATAAAATATTTCATGTTAGAAGGAAGAGGGTCTAGCAGTTTCCTTAGCATTGTGAACTGAGTTGGCTGTATAAGGGAATAGTGCTTACCTCTCAGTGATTTCAAGAATGAGAAACACTACCTTTGCTGAAAATGGCCCCATACAACTGAAAGGAAGATGCAGAGTAGCTTCTGTGAGAGAATCATTCATGTTGGAAGCAAGAGGGCCTAGAACCTTGTTTGTAAGTTTGATTTGAGTTTGCTGTTTAAAGGAATACTAACTACCTCTCAGCTTTCTCATGTGTGAGGGACATCAACTTTGTGCCTAATAGCCCCTTTCAAGTGAGTGTAGACACATTGTAGTGCTTCTAAGAAAATCATTCATGTTAGAAGGAACAGGGTCTAGCAGCTTGCTTTGAATTGTGACCTGAGTTTGCTGTGTAAAGGAATACTGCCTACCTGTCAGTGTTTTCAAGAGTGAGAAACATCACCTTTGTACACAATGGCCCCATACAACTGAATGGAAGATGCAGTGTAGCTTCTGTGAGAGAATCATTCATGTTTGAAGCAAGAGGGCCTAGAACCTTGTTTTGCAGTTGATTTGAGCTTGCTGTCTCAAGGCATACTGCCTATCTCTCAGCTTTTCCATGGGTCAGGAACAACAACTTTGAGCAAATTAGCCCTTTCAAGTGAGTGGAGAGGAAATCTAGTTCGAATAAAATCTTTCATGTTAGAAGGGAGAAGGTCTAGCAGTTTGCTTAGCATTGTGAACTGAGTTTGCTGTATAAGGGAATAGTGCCTACCTCTCAGTGATTTCAGAATGAGAAACACTACCTTTGATGAAAATGGCACCATACAACTGAAAGGAAGTTGCAGTGTAGCTTCTGTGAGTGAATGATTCATGATTGAAGCAAGAGGGCCTAGACCCTTGTTTTGCGGTTTGATTTGAGTTTGCTGTGTGAGGGAATACTGCCTACCTCTCATTGTTTTCATGGGTGAGGAACATCGACTTTGTGCCAAATAGCCAATTTCAAGTGTGTATAGAAGCACTGTAGCTCTTCGAAGAAAAACACTAATGTTAGGAGGAAGAAGGTCTAGCAGAAGGCTTAGCATTGTGAATGGAGCTTGCTGTTGAAAAGAACAATGCCTACCTCTCAGTGTTTCCATGAATGATAATACAAGTGAATGAAAGGAGCACTGTTGGTCTTGACCATTACACACTAGTTCTAATACAATATTACATGTTAGAAGGAAGAGAGTCTATCAGTTTGCTTAGCATTATGAACTGAGTTTGCTGTATAAGGGAATAGTGCCTACCTCTCAGTGATTTCAGAATGAGAAACATTACCTTTACTGAAAATGTCCCCATACAACTGAAAGGAAAATGCAGTGTTGCTTCTATGAGAGAATCATTCATGTTTGAAGCAAGAGGGCCTAGAACCTTGTTTGGCAGTTTGATTTGAGTTTCCTGTTTAAAGGAATACTGCCTACCTCTCAGCTTTCTCATGGCTGAGGTACATCAACTTTGCACCTAATAGCCACTTTCAAGTGAGTGTACACACATTATAGTGCTTGTAAGAAAATCATTCATGTTAGAAGGAAGAGGGTCTAGCAGCTTGCTTTGAATTGTGAACTGAATTTGCTGTGTAAGGGAATACTGCCTACCTGTCAGTGTTTTCAAGAGTGAGAAACATCACCTTTGTTCACAATGGCCCCATACAACTGAATGGAAGACGCAGTGTAGCTGTGTGAGAGAATTAATAATGTTTGAAGCAAGAGGGGCTAGCTCCTTGTTTTGCAGTTGCAATTGAGTTTGCTGTTTCAAGGAATACTGCCTACCTCTCAGTGTTGTCAAGAATGAGAAACATTACCTTTACTGAAAATGGCCCCATACAACTGAAAGGAACATGCAGTGTAGCTTCTGTGAGAGAATCATTCATGTTGGAAGCAAGAGGGCCTAGAACCTTGTTTTGCAGTTGATTTGAGCTTGCTGTCTCAAGGCATACTGCCTACCTCTCAGCTTTTCCATGGGTGAGGAACATCAACTTTGAGCCAATTAGGCCCTTTCAAGTGAGTGGAGAAGCTCTCTAGTTCGAATAAAATCTTTCATGTTAGAAGGAAGAGGGTCTAGCAGTTTGCTTAGCATTATGAACTGAGTTTGCTGTATAAGGGAATAGTGCCTACCTCTCAGTGATTTCAGAATGAGAAACATTACCTTTGCTGAAAAAGGACACATACAACTGAAAGGAAAATGCAGTGTTGCTTCTGTAACAGAATCATTCATGTTTGAAGCAAGAGGGCCTAGAGCCTTGTTTTGCGGTTTGATTTGAGTTTGCTGTGTGAAGGAATACTGCCTACCTCTCATTGTTTTCATGGGTGAGGAATATCAACATTGTGCCAAGTAGCCAATTTCAAGTGAGTATAGAAGCACTGTAGCTCGTCGAAGAAAACCACTAATGTTAGGAAGAAGAAGGTCTAGCAGAAGGCTTAGCATTTGAATGGAGCTTGCTGGTGAAAAGAACAATGCCTACCTCTCAATGATTCCATGAATGAAAGTACAAGTGAATGAAAGGAGGACTGTTGGTCTTGTTAGAGAACCATTACTTTTAGAAGCAAGAGGGTCTAGCAACTTGTTTAGTATTGTGAATTCAGTTAACATTTTAAAAGGCTTCTCCATATCCCTTAGTGTTATCACAGTTCTGTATCATCAACTTTTGCAAAAGGAACCCTCTATAGTGAACAGCAGGAGCACTGTAGCTTGAAAGACACACATTAAAGTTAGAAGAAAGAAAGTCTATCACTTTGTTAAACATTGTGACCTGAGTTGGCTTTTGAAAGGAACACTGCCTAAGTCTCAGTGTTTTCAAGGGTGAGGAACATCAACTTTGAGCCAAAGAGCCCCTTTCAAGTGAGTGGAGAAACACTCTAGTTCGAATAAAATCTTTCATGTTAGAAGGAAGAGGGTCTAGCAGTTTCCTTAGCATTGTGAACTGAGTTTGCTGTGTAAAGGAATAGTGCCTACCTCTCAGTGAGTTTAGAATGAGAAACACTACCTTTGCTGAAAATGGCCCCATTCAACTGAAAGGAAGTTGCAGTATAGCTTCTGTGAGTGAATGATTCATGATTGAAGCAAGAAGGCCTAGAGAATTGTTTTTCAGTTTGATTTGAGTTTGCTCTGTGAGGGAATACTGCCTACCTCTCATTGTTTTCATGGGTGAGGAACATCAACATTGAGCCAAAGAGCCCCTTTCAAGTGAGAGGAGAAACACGCTAGTTCTAATACAATCTTTCATGTTAGAAGGAAGAGGGTCTATCAGTTTGCTTAGCATTATGAACTGAGTTTGCTGTATAAGGGAATAGTGCCTACCTCTCAGTGATTTCAGACTGAGAAACATTACCTTTACTGAAAATGTCCCCATACAACTGAAAGGAAAATGCAGTGTTGCTTCTATGAGAGAATCATTCATGTTTGAAGCAAGAGGGCCTAGAACCTTGTTTGGCAGTTTGATTTGAGTTTCCTGTTTAAAGGAATACTGCCTACCTCTCAGCTTTCTCATGGCTGAGGTACATCAACTTTGCACCTAATAGCCACTTTCAAGTGAGTGTACACACATTATAGTGCTTGTAAGAAAATCATTCATGTTAGAAGGAACAGGGTCTAGCAGCTTGCTTTGAATTGTGAACTGAATTTGCTGTGTAAGGGAATACTGCCTACCTGTCAGTGTTTTCAAGAGTGAGAAACATCACCTTTGTTAACAATGGCCCCATACAACTGAATGGAAGATGCAGTGTAGCTTGTGTGAGAGAATTAATAATGTTTGAAGCAAGAGGGGCTAGCTCCTTGTTTTGCAGTTGCAATTGAGTTTGCTGTTTCAAGGAATACTGCCTACCTCTCAGTGTTGTCAAGAATGAGAAACATTACCTTTACTGAAAATGGCCCCATACAACTGAAGGGAACATGCAGTGTAGCTTCTGTGAGAGAATCATTCATGTTGGAAGCAAGAGGGCCTAGAACCTTGTTTTGCAGTTGATTTGAGCTTGCTGTCTCAAGGCATACTGCCTACCTCTCAGCTTTTCCATGGGTGAGGAACATCAACTTTGAGCCAATTAGGCCCTTTCAAGTGAGTGGAGAAGCTCTCTAGTTCGAATAAAATCTTTCATGTTAGAAGGAAGAGGGTCTAGCAGTTTGCTTAGCATTATGAACTAAGTTTGCTGTATAAGGGAATAGTGCCTACCTCTCAGTGATTTCAGAATGAGAAACATTACCTTTGCTGAAAAAGGACACATACAACTGAAAGGAAAATGCAGTGTTGCTTCTGTAAGAGAATCATTCATGTTTGAAGCAAGAGGGCCTAGAGCCTTGTTTTGCGGTTTGATTTGAGTTTGCTGTGTGAGGGAATACTGCCTACCTCTCATTGTTTTCATGGGTGAGGAACATCAACTTTGTGCCAAGTAGCCAATTTCAAGTGAGTATAGAAGCACTGTAGCTCTTCGAAGAAAACCACTAACGTTAGGAGGAAGAAGGTCTAGCAGAAGGCTTAGCATTGTGAATGGAGCTTGCTGTTGAAAAGAACAATGCCTACCTCTCAGTGTTTCCATGAATGATAATACAAGTGAATGAAAGGAGCACTGTTGGTCTTGTTAGAGAACCATTACTTTTAGAAGCAAGAGGGTCTGGCAACTTGTTTAGTATTGTGAATTCAGTTAACATTTTAAAAGGCTTCTCCAAATCCCTTAGTGTTATCACAGTTCGGTATCATCAACTTTCGCAAAACGAACCCCTATAGTGAAAGGCAGGAGAACTGTAGCTCTTGAAAGAGACACATTAAAGTTAGAAGCAAGAAGGTCTACCACCTCGTTAAACATTGTGAACTGAGCTGGCTTTTGAAAGGAACACTGCCTAAGTCTCAGCGTTTTCATGGATGAGGAACATCAACATTGAGCCAAATAGCCACTATCGAGGGAGTGGAGAAACACTCTAATTCTCATAAAATCTTTCATGTTAGAAGGAAGAGAGTCTAGCAGTTTGCTTGGCATTGTGAACTGAGTTGGCTGTATAAGGGAATAGTGCCTACCTCTCAGTGATTTCAAGAATGAGAAACACTACCTTTGCTGAAAATGGCCCCATAAAACTGAAAGGAAGATGCAGGGTAGCTTCTGTGAAAGAATCATTCATGTTGGAAACAAGAGGGCCTAGAACCTTGTTTGTCAGTTTGATTTGAGTTTGCTGTTTAAAGGAATACTGCCTACCTCTCAGCTTTCTCATGGGTGAGGTACTTCAACTTTGCGCCTAATAGCCCCTTTCAAGTGAGTGTAGACACATTGTAGAGCTTGTAAGAAAATCATTCATGTTAGAAGGAACAGGGTCTAGCAGCTTGCTTTGCATTGTGAACTGAGTTTGCTGCGTAAGGGAATACTGCCTACCTGTCAGTGTTTTTAAGAGAGAGAAACATCACCTTTGTTCACAAAGGCCCCATACAACTGAAAGGAAATTGCAGTGTAGCTTCTGTGAGTAAATGATTCATGTATGAAGCAAGAGGGCCTAGAGCCTTGTTTTGCGGTTTGATTTGAGTTTGCTGTGTGAAGGAATACTGCCTACCTCTCATTGTTTTCATGGGTGAGGAATATCAACTTTGTGCTAAGTAGCCAATTTCAAGTGAGTATAGAAGCACTGTAGCTCGTCGAAGAAAACCACTAATGTTAGGAAGAAGAAGGTCTAGCAGAAGGCTTAGCATTTGAATGGAGCTTGCTGTTGAAAAGAACAATGCCTACCTCTCAGTGATTCCATGAATGATAATACAAGTGAATGAAAGGAGGACTGTTGGTCTTGTTAGAGAACCATTACTTTTAGAAGCAAGAGGGTCTAGCAACTTGTTTAGTATTGTGAATTCAGTTAACATTTTAAAAGGCTTCTCCATATCCCTTAGTGTTATCACAGTTCTGTATCATCAACTTTTGCAAAAGGAACCCTCTATAGTGAATGGCAGTAGCACTGTAGCTCTTGAAAGACACACATTAAAGTTAGAAGCAAGAAGGTCTACCACTTTGTTAAACATTGTGACCTGAGTTGGCTTTTGAAAGGAACACTGCCTAAGTCTCAGTGTTTTCAAGGGTGAGGAACATCAACTTTGAGCCAAAGAGCCCCTTTCAAGTGACAGGAGAAACACACTAATTTTAATACAATATTACATGTTAGAAGGAAGAGGGTCTAGCAGTTTGCTTAGCATTATGAACTGAGTTTGCTGTATAAGGGAATAGTTCCTACCTCTCAGTGATTTCAGAATGAGAAACATTACCTTTGCTGAAAAAGGACACATACAACTGAAAGGAAAATGCAGTGTTGCTTCTGTGAGAGAATCATTCATGATTGAAGCAAGAGGGCCTAGAGCCTTGTTTTGCGGTTTGATTTGAGTTTGCTGTGTGAGGGAATACTGCCTACCTCTCGTTGTTTTCATGGGTGAGGAACATCAACTTTGTGCCAGGTAGCCAATTTCAAGTGAGTATAGAAGTACTGTAGCTCTTCGAAGAAAACCACTAATGTTAGGAGGAAGAAGGTCTAGCAGAAGGCTTAGCATTGTGAATGGAGCTTGCTGTTGAAAAGAACAATGCCTACCTCTCAGTGTTTCCATGAATGATAATACAAGTGAATGAAAGGAGCACTGTTGGTCTTGTTAGAGAACCATTACACACTAGTTCTAATACAATATTACATGTTAGAAGGAAGAGAGTCTATCAGTTTGCTTAGCATTATGAACTGAGTTGGCTGTATAAGGGAATAGTGCCTACCTCTCAGTGATTTCAGAATGAGAAACATTACCTTTGCTGAAAATGGCCCCATAAAACTGAAAGGAACAAGCTGTGTAGCTTCTGTGAGACAATCATTCATGTTGGAAGCAAGAGGGCCTAGAACCTTGTTTGTCAGTTTGATTTGAGTTTGCTGTTTAAAGGAATACTAACTACCTCTCAGCTTTCTCATGTGTGAGGGACATCAACTTTGTGCCTAATAGCCCCTTTCAAGTGAGTGTAGACACATTGTAGTGCTTCTAAGAAAATCATTCATGTTAGAAGGAACAGGGTCTAGCAGCTTGCTTTGAATTGTGACCTGAGTTTGCTGTGTAAGGGAATACTGCCTACCTGTCAGTGTTTTCAAGAGTGAGAAACATCACCTTTGTACACAATGGCCCCATACAACTGAATGGAAGATGCAGTGTAGCTTCTGTGAGAGAATCATTCATGTTTGAAGCAAGAGGGCCTAGAACCTTGTTTTGCAGTTGATTTGAGCTTGCTGTCTCAAGGCATACTGCCTATCTCTCAGCTTTTCCATGGGTCAGGAACAACAACTTTGAGCAAATTAACCCTTTCAAGTGAGTGGAGAGGAAATCTAGTTCGAATAAAATCTTTCATGTTACAAGGGAGAAGGTCTAGCAGTTTGCTTAGCATTGTGAACTGAGTTTGCTGTATACGGGAATAGTGCCTACCTCTCAGTGATTTCAGAATGAGAAACACTACCTTTGATGAAAATGGCACCATACAACTGAAAGGAAGTTGCAGTGTAGCTTCTGTGAGTGAATGATTCATGATTGAAGCAAGAGGGCCTAGACCCTTGTTTTGCGGTTTCATTTGGGTTTGCTGTGTGAAGGAATACTGCCTGCCTCTCAGTTTTTTCATGGGTGAGGAACATCAACTTTGTGCCAAATAGCCAATTTCAAGTGAGTATAGAAGCACTGTAGCTCTTCGAAGAAAACCACTAATGTTAGGAGGAAGAAGGTCTAGCAGAAGGCTTAGCATTGTGAATGGAGCTTGCTGTTGAAAAGAACAATGCCTACCTCTCATTGCTTCCATGAATGAGAACACAAGTGAATGAAAGGAGCACTGTTGGTCTTGTTAGAGAACCATTACTTTTAGAAGCAAGAGGGTCTAGCAACTTGTTTTGTATTGTGAATTCAGTTAACATTTTAAAAGGCTTCTCCAAATCCCTTAGTGTTATCACAGTTCTGTATCATCAACTTTTGCAAAAGGTACCCCTATAGTGAATGGCAGGAACAATGTAGCTCTTCAAAGAGACACATTAAAGTTAGAAGCAAGAAGGTCTACCACCTTGTTCAACATGGTGAACTGAGTTGGCTTTTGAAAGGAACACTGCCTAAGTCTCAGCGTTTTCATGGATGAGGAACATCAACTTTGAGCCAAAGAGCCCCTTTCAAGAGAGAGGAGAAACACACTAGATCTAATACAATCTTTCATGGTAGAAGGAAGAGGGTCTAGCAGTTTGCTTAGCATTATGAACTGAGTTTGCTGTGTAAGGGAATAGTGCCTACCTCTCAGTGATTTCAGAATGAGAAACATTACCTTTACTGAAAATGGCCCCATACAACTGAAAGGAAGATGCAGTGTAGCTTCTGTGAGAGAATCATTCATGTTGGAAGCAAGAGGGCCTAGAACCTTGTTTTGCAGTTTTTTGTGAGTTTGCTGTTTAAAGGAATACTGCGTACCTCTCAGCTTTCTCATGGGTGAGGAACATCAACTTTGCGCCTAATAGCTCCTTTCAGGTGAGTGTAGACACATTGTATTGCTTCTAAGAAAATCATTCATGTTAGAAGGAACAGGGTCTAGCAGCTTGCTTTGAATTGTGACCTGAGTTTGCTGTGTAAGGGAATACTGCCTACTCTCACTCTTGTGTTTTCAAGAGTGAGAAACAACACCTTTGTTCACAATGGCGCCATACAACTGAATGGAAGATGCAGTGTAGCTTGTGTGAGAGAATGAATAATGTTTGAAGCAAGAGGGGCTAGCACCTTGTTTTGCAGTTGGAATTGAGTTTGCTGTTTCAAGGAATACTGCCTACCTCTCAGTGTTGTCAAGAATGAGAAACATTACCTTTGTTGACAATGGCCCCATACAACTGAAATGAAGATGCAGTGTAGCTTCTGTGAGAGAATCATTCATGTTTGAAGCATGAGGGCCTAGAACCTTGTTTTGCAGTTGATTTGAGCTTGCTGTCTCAAGGCATACTGCCTATCTCTCAGCTTTTCCATGGGTGAGGAACATCAACTTTGAGCCAATTAGGCCCTTTCAAGTGAGTGGAGAAACACTCTAGTTCGAATAAAATCTTTCATGTTAGAAGGAAGAGGGTCTAGCAGTTTCCTTAGCATTGTGAACTGAGTTTGCTGTGTAAAGGAATAGTGCCTACCTCTCAGTGAGTTTAGAATGAGAAACACTACCTTTGCTGAAAATGGCCCCATTCAACTGAAAGGAAGTTGCAGTATAGCTTCTGTGAGTGAATGATTCATGATTGAAGCAAGAAGGCCTAGAGAATTGTTTTTCAGTTTGATTTGAGTTTGCTCTGTGAGGGAATACTGCCTACCTCTCATTGTTTTCATGGGTGAGGAATATCAACTTTGTGCCAAGTAGCCAATTTCAAGTGAGTATAGAAGCACTGTAGCTCATCGAAGAAAACCACTAACGTTAGGAGGAAGAAGGTCTAGCAGAAGGCTTAGCATTGTGAATGGAGCTTGCTGTTGAAAAGAACAATGCCTACCTCTCAGTGTTTCCATGAATGATAATACAAGTGAATGAAAGGAGCACTGTTGGTCTTGTTAGAGAACCATTACTTTTAGAAGCAAGAGGGTCTGGCAACTTGTTTAGTATTGTGAATTCAGTTAACATTTTAAAAGGCTTCTCCAAATCCCTTAGTGTTATCACAGTTCGGTATCATCAACTTTCGCAAAACGAACCCCTATAGTAAAAGGCAGGAGAACTGTAGCTCTTGAAAGAGACACATTAAAGTTAGAAGCAAGAAGGTCTACCACCTCGTTAAACATTGTGAACTGAGCTGGCTTTTGAAAGGAACACTGCCTAAGTCTCAGCGTTTTCATGGATGAGGAACATCAACATTGAGCCAAATAGCCACTATCGAGGGAGTGGAGAAACACTCTAATTCTCATAAAATCTTTCATGTTAGAAGGAAGAGAGTCTAGCAGTTTGCTTGGCATTGTGAACTGAGTTGGCTGTATAAGGGAATAGTGCCTACCTCTCAGTGATTTCAAGAATGAGAAACACTACCTTTGCTGAAAATGGCCCCATAAAACTGAAAGGAAGATGCAGGGTAGCTTCTGTGAAAGAATCATTCATGTTGGAAACAAGAGGGCCTAGAACCTTGTTTGTCAGTTTGATTTGAGTTTGCTGTTTAAAGGAATACTGCCTACCTCTCAGCTTTCTCATGGGTGAGGTACTTCAACTTTGCGCCTAATAGCCCCTTTCAAGTGAGTGTAGACACATTGTAGAGCTTGTAAGAAAATCATTCATGTTAGAAGGAACAGGGTCTAGCAGCTTGCTTTGCATTGTGAACTGAGTTTGCTGCGTAAGGGAATACTGCCTACCTGTCAGTGTTTTTAAGAGAGAGAAACATCACCTTTGTTCACAAAGGCCCCATACAACTGAAAGGAAATTGCAGTGTAGCTTCTGTGAGTAAATGATTCATGTATGAAGCAAGAGGGCCTAGAGCCTTGTTTTGCGGTTTGATTTGAGTTTGCTGAGTGAAGGAATACTGCCTACCTCTCATTGTTTTCATGGGTGAGGAATATCAACTTTGTGCTAAGTAGCCAATTTCAAGTGAGTATAGAAGCACTGTAGCTCGTCGAAGAAAACCACTAATGTTAGGAAGAAGAAGGTCTAGCAGAAGGCTTAGCATTTGAATGGAGCTTGCTGTTGAAAAGAACAATGCCTACCTCTCAGTGATTCCATGAATGATAATACAAGTGAATGAAAGGAGGACTGTTGGTCTTGTTAGAGAACCATTACTTTTAGAAGCAAGAGGGTCTAGCAACTTGTTTAGTATTGTGAATTCAGTTAACATTTTAAAAGGCTTCTCCATATCCCTTAGTGTTATCACAGTTCTGTATCATCAACTTTTGCAAAAGGAACCCTCTATAGTGAATGGCAGTAGCACTGTAGCTCTTGAAAGACACACATTAAAGTTAGAAGCAAGAAGGTCTACCACTTTGTTAAACATTGTGACCTGAGTTGGCTTTTGAAAGGAACACTGCCTAAGTCTCAGTGTTTTCAAGGGTGAGGAACATCAACTTTGAGCCAAAGAGCCCCTTTCAAGTGACAGGAGAAACACACTAATTTTAATACAATATTACATGTTAGAAGGAAGAGGGTCTAGCAGTTTGCTTAGCATTATGAACTGAGTTTGCTGTATAAGGGAATAGTTCCTACCTCTCAGTGATTTCAGAATGAGAAACATTACCTTTGCTGAAAAAGGACACATACAACTGAAAGGAAAATGCAGTGTTGCTTCTGTGAGAGAATCATTCATGATTGAAGCAAGAGGGCCTAGAGCCTTGTTTTGCGGTTTGATTTGAGTTTGCTGTGTGAGGGAATACTGCCTACTTCTCGTTGTTTTCATGGGTGAGGAACATCAACTTTGTGCCAGGTAGCCAATTTCAAGTGAGTATAGAAGTACTGTAGCTCTTCGAAGAAAACCACTAATGTTAGGAGGAAGAAGGTCTAGCAGAAGGCTTAGCATTGTGAATGGAGCTTGCTGTTGAAAAGAACAATGCCTACCTCTCAGTGTTTCCATGAATGATAATACAAGTGAATGAAAGGAGCACTGTTGGTCTTGTTAGAGAACCATTACACACTAGTTCTAATACAATATTACATGTTAGAAGGAAGAGAGTCTATCAGTTTGCTTAGCATTATGAACTGAGTTGGCTGTATAAGGGAATAGTGCCTACCTCTCAGTGATTTCAGAATGAGAAACATTACCTTTGCTGAAAATGGCCCCATAAAACTGAAAGGAACAAGCTGTGTAGCTTCTGTGAGACAATCATTCATGTTGGAAGCAAGAGGGCCTAGAACCTTGTTTGTCAGTTTGATTTGAGTTTGCTGTTTAAAGGAATACTAACTACCTCTCAGCTTTCTCATGTGTGAGGGACATCAACTTTGTGCCTAATAGCCCCTTTCAAGTGAGTGTAGACACATTGTAGTGCTTCTAAGAAAATCATTCATGTTAGAAGGAACAGGGTCTAGCAGCTTGCTTTGAATTGTGACCTGAGTTTGCTGTGTAAGGGAATACTGCCTACCTGTCAGTGTTTTCAAGAGTGAGAAACATCACCTTTGTACACAATGGCCCCATACAACTGAATGGAAGATGCAGTGTAGCTTCTGTGAGAGAATCATTCATGTTTGAAGCAAGAGGGCCTAGAACCTTGTTTTGCAGTTGATTTGAGCTTGCTGTCTCAAGGCATACTGCCTATCTCTCAGCTTTTCCATGGGTCAGGAACAACAACTTTGAGCAAATTAACCCTTTCAAGTGAGTGGAGAGGAAATCTAGTTCGAATAAAATCTTTCATGTTACAAGGGAGAAGGTCTAGCAGTTTGCTTAGCATTGTGAACTGAGTTTGCTGTATACGGGAATAGTGCCTACCTCTCAGTGATTTCAGAATGAGAAACACTACCTTTGATGAAAATGGCACCATACAACTGAAAGGAAGTTGCAGTGTAGCTTCTGTGAGTGAATGATTCATGATTGAAGCAAGAGGGCCTAGACCCTTGTTTTGCGGTTTCATTTGGGTTTGCTGTGTGAAGGAATACTGCCTGCCTCT